>NC_052336.1:8876127-8898627 GCF_016432855.1 Salvelinus namaycush
CTGTCCTCTACCCCTATTTAAAGGAGGAGGGGAGTTGTTTTAACATGTCCAAATTCCCTCAATGTTGACAAGATGAGATAGAAGACAGAAAAGGAAAGAAAAATGTTTTTCTTACTGTGTTATAAAAGTTTGGAGCTGCTGAGAAGCACAGTGGGAGTCTCAGGTGAAATGTCTAAGCGGTAGCTGACTGACACCCTCCGACGTGCTACCCAGATGTGTTTGGAGGAATATCAGACCTGTATGTGAGGTTTCATCTTTATTCATTTGATTTAAAGAGAGTCACCCAGAGTATATCAGTCTAATAACATGACTTGTGCAGTTACATTATAAAACTAAATAGACAATTAGGCAAAACGTTTGCTAGAAATCACTAACAGGGAGTCTAAATGTGCTTATTAAACCTACACTATTTCTGTCAGCCGTTCTGCCACAACTCCAGCAATCCCACTTTTCACATCTTACCTGAGGAGTTAGAAAATACATTGGGTTGATATAATCTGACCCAGAGAGGACTGGCTCCAGCTGTTACTGGAAGTGCTGATAGTTGACACGGCGTTCCCCCCTACTCTCCACTGAGTCACACACCAAACGCCTGCAAGTGGAAAGCACCTTAGGAGCTCCATTTGAAGGTAAAGAGATCTACAGGAAGCTGGCAGCCCTGGCTTCATCCCCACAGAAAGCACTGTAACACTGACACCAGACGGCCATGTGAACTCAACACCCGGCCTGCTACTGTGCTGCTGCTGCGGAGAGAGAGAGAGAAAGAGCTGGGCGAATGCTTTCTGGAGCCCAACCAGGAGGAAGATTACTGAATGGAACCACTCATGGGCTCTAGAGGCTGTGCATTACTTTGTTCTAGAGAGGTCAATTCATAAAACAATCCCAGAGATCCCCAAGCACACATTACTCCCACATCACAGGTCATTTATCAGTTAACCGCACTCCTCCAGTGTGACCGCACTACAGCTTTACGCACTAATCCAACACAGGCTCTGACACGCACAGAGTCACGGGCACACACACATGTACACACATACAGGCACATACACACTCACAAAGACACAATGTGACAGCACAAAAGGGTGTGCACACACGCACACACACCCACTCACCCACACACACAGTCCAGTGTAGTCGTGTTATCAGAGTCCCAGACATTGTGCTCTGTTTGGTGTGTGATGGTAATCAGGCCAGTGGATCGATAACGCTGAGCCAGACTTTGATCCTTCAGCCTTGTGGCTAGCTGGTATTAAGGCCAGGTCTCCACCTCCCTCCCCAAAACCTCCCTCCCCTCCACCCGCCTCCCCTCCACCTGCCTCCCCTCCACCTGCCTCCCAGACTAGAGAACATTGTTCCCTTTGCTCTGAAATGTGAGCCCAATCTACTACAGAGGTACAGGTCAGCAACAAAAGGTCCTTGTCCTGGACATGACTATGACCCGTCTCCCCCTCCCTCGGACCCTGAGACCTCACATTTAGCCAGTAGGTAAAAGATTAACATCGTCTGCCAAAGTACACGTCATTCTCTATTCTGCTGGAGAGGCGTCTGAGCAAGAGCCTGACTAATAATACGTGTACGCTACGCCGCTGCTCTTTGACAACAGGGACTGTCTGGAGGGTAGGGGAGGGGGGTAGTGTCCACTCTCCCTCCAGTCTATCTGCAGCAGAGAGCAGGGTAAGGTGCAGAGGAATCCGACACTGGGGTGAGGTCGGGCCGTCTGGGGAATAACCAATAGATGACTTCTTGTTCCACTAATTCCTTACACAGTAAAACAAGCTCTCTTGGAAGGGAGCCATTCCAATATGTCTATATGAAGTCTGCTGCTGTTAAAAAGCAGGGCAGACAGCACCCTCCAGCCCAGCCCCCTCCCTCCCCCTGACTTCCCCTGGTTCCAGGCTGGCTCAAGAACTCTGCACTGACTGGAGGCTGCTGTACTCTACTGTACTGTATGCCACACTGCCACACTGGAAACCATTCATACAGTATGTCAGTACACTAAAGGTTATACCGAAACAATTATAGGACATTTAGAAGTGTGATGTTTAGGTTATGATAGAAATAGTAATATGAGACTGTCCAACCATAATGCTGAAGATAAGAATAGAATATGATGCAGCATACCAGTATGTTGGTGAATGTTACTGATGTTCAGAGTAGAATATGATGCAGCATACCAGTATGTTGGTGAATGTTACTGATGTTCAGAGTAGAATATGATGCAGCATACCAGTATGTTGGTGAATGTTACTGATGTTCAGAGTAGAATATGATGCAGCATACCAGTATGTTGGTGAATGTTACTGATGTTCAGAGTAGAATATGATGCAGCATACCAGTATGTTGGTGAATGTTACTGATGTTCAGAATAGAATATGATGCAGCATACCAGTATGTTGGTGAATGTTACTGATGTTCAGAGTAGAATATGATGCAGCATACCAGTATGTTGGTGAATGTTACTGATGTTCAGAGTAGAATATGATGCAGCATACCAGCATGTTGGTGAATGTTACTGATGTTCAGAGTAGAATATGATGCAGCATACCAGTATGTTGGTGAATGTTACTGATGTTCAGAGTAGAATATGATGCAGCATACCAGTATGTTGGTGAATGTTACTGATGTTCAGAGTAGAATATGATGCAGCATACCAGTATGTTGGTGAATGTTACTGATGTTCAGAGTAGAATATGATGCAGCATACCAGTATGTTGGTGAATGTTACTGATGTTCAGAGTAGAATATGATGCAGCATACCAGCATGTTGGTGAATGTTACTGATGTTCAGAGTAGAATATGATGCAGCATACCAGCATGTTGGTGAATGTTACTGATGTTCAGAATAGAATATGATGCAGCATACCAGTATGTTGGTGAATGTTACTGATGTTCAGAGTAGAATATGATGCAGCATACCAGTATGTTGGTGAATGTTACTGATGTTCAGAGTAGAATATGATGCAGCATACCAGCATGTTGGTGAATGTTACTGATGTTCAGAATAGAATATGATGCAGCATACCAGTATGTTGGTGAATGTTACTGATGTTCAGAGTAGAATATGATGCAGCATACCAGTATGTTGGTGAATGTTACTGATGTTCAGAGTAGAATATGATGCAGCATACCAGCATGTTGGTGAATGTTACTGATGTTCAGAATAGAATATGATGCAGCATACCAGTATGTTGGTGAATGTTACTGATGTTCAGAGTAGAATATGATGCAGCATACCAGTATGTTGGTGAATGTTACTGATGTTCAGAGTAGAATATGATGCAGCATACCAGTATGTTGGTGAATGTTACTGATGTTCAGAATAGAATATGATGCAGCATACCAGTATGTTGGTGAATGTTACTGATGTTCAGAGTAGAATATGATGCAGCATACCAGTATGTTGGTGAATGTTACTGATGTTCAGAATAGAATATGATGCAGCATACCAGTATGTTGGTGAATGTTACTGATGTTCAGAGTAGAATATGATGCAGCATACCAGTATGTTGGTGAATGTTACTGATGTTCAGAATAGAATATGATGCAGCATACCAGTATGTTGGTGAATGTTACTGATGTTCAGAATAGAATATGATGCAGCATACCAGTATGTTGGTGAATGTTACTGATGTTCAGAGTAGAATATGATGCAGCATACCAGCATGTTGGTGAATGTTACTGATGTTCAGAATAGAATATGATGCAGCATACCAGCATGTTGGTGAATGTTACTGATGTTCAGAGTAGAATATGATGCAGCATACCAGTATGTTGGTGAATGTTACTGATGTTCAGAGTAGAATATGATGCAGCATACCAGTATGTTGGTGAATGTTACTGATGTTCAGAATAGAATATGATGCAGCATACCAGTATGTTGGTGAATGTTACTGATGTTCAGAGTAGAATATGATGCAGCATACCAGTATGTTGGTGAATGTTACTGATGTTCAGAATAGAATATGATGCAGCATACCAGTATGTTGGTGAATGTTACTGATGTTCAGAGTAGAATATGATGCAGCATACCAGTATGTTGGTGAATGTTACTGATGTTCAGAATAGAATATGATGCAGCATACCAGTATGTTGGTGAATGTTACTGATGTTCAGAATAGAATATGATGCAGCATACCAGTATGTTGGTGAATGTTACTGATGTTCAGAGTAGAATATGATGCAGCATACCAGTATGTTGGTGAATGTTACTGATGTTCAGAGTAGAATATGATGCAGCATACCAGTATGTTGGTGAATGTTACTGATGTTCAGAGTAGAATATGATGCAGCATACCAGTATGTTGGTGAATGTTACTGATGTTCAGAATAGAATATGATGCAGCATACCAGTATGTTGGTGAATGTTACTGATGTTCAGAATAGAATATGATGCAGCATACCAGTATGTTGGTGAATGTTACTGATGTTCAGAATAGAATATGATGCAGCATACCAGTATGTTGGTGAATGTTACTGATGTTCAGAATAGAATATGATGCAGCATACCAGTATGTTGGTGAATGTTACTGATGTTCAGAGTAGAATATGATGCAGCATACCAGTATGTTGGTGAATGTTACTGATGTTCAGAATAGAATATGATGCAGCATACCAGTATGTTGGTGAATGTTACTGATGTTCAGAGTAGAATATGATGCAGCATACCAGTATGTTGGTGAATGTTACTGATGTTCAGAATAGAATATGATGCAGCATACCAGTATGTTGGTGAATGTTACTGATGTTCAGAGTAGAATATGATGCAGCATACCAGTATGTTGGTGAATGTTACTGATGTTCAGAATAGAATATGATGCAGCATACCAGTATGTTGGTGAATGTTACTGATGTTCAGAATAGAATATGATGCAGCATACCAGTATGTTGGTGAATGTTACTGATGTTCAGAATAGAATATGATGCAGCATACCAGTATGTTGGTGAATGTTACTGATGTTCAGAATAGAATATGATGCAGCATACCAGTATGTTGGTGAATGTTACTGATGTTCAGAGTAGAATATGATGCAGCATACCAGTATGTTGGTGAATGTTACTGATGTTCAGAATAGAATATGATGCAGCATACCAGTATGTTGGTGAATGTTACTGATGTTCAGAATAGAATATGATGCAGCATACCAGTATGTTGGTGAATGTTACTGATGTTCAGAATAGAATATGATGCAGCATACCAGTATGTTGGTGAATGTTACTGATGTTCAGAATAGAATATGATGCAGCATACCAGTATGTTGGTGAATGTTACTGATGTTCAGAATAGAATATGATGCAGCATACCAGTATGTTGGTGAATGTTACTGATGTTCAGAATAGAATATGATGCAGCATACCAGTATGTTGGTGAATGTTACTGATGTTCAGAATAGAATATGATGCAGCATACCAGTATGTTGGTGAATGTTACTGATGTTCAGAGTAGAATATGATGCAGCATACCAGTATGTTGGTGAATGTTACTGATGTTCAGAATAGAATATGATGCAGCATACCAGTATGTTGGTGAATGTTACTGATGTTCAGAGTAGAATATGATGCAGCATACCAGTATGTTGGTGAATGTTACTGATGTTCAGAATAGAATATGATGCAGCATACCAGTATGTTGGTGAATGTTACTGATGTTCAGAATAGAATATGATGCAGCATACCAGTATGTTGGTGAATGTTACTGATGTTCAGAATAGAATATGATGCAGCATACCAGTATGTTGGTGAATGTTACTGATGTTCAGAATAGAATATGATGCAGCATACCAGCATGTTGGTGAATGTTACTGATGTTCAGTAAATTGGTTGAAGCATTAACATGTTAAGAGTACAAAGCAGAAGAATGAAGCTACTCCCCTGAGAATAGACGTGATCAATGTAGATTCAACAGAAATGGTGTACTTAATGCAAATTCTTGAGTCTCAAATACCTTAAATGTAATTTAAGTTTGTAAATATTTAAAGTAATTCGATTTGTATTGAATATAATATATAATATCAAAGATAGGCCTTGGGGTTGAAATGTTATGTAGGGTACAAAAGCTGCTTTCATGATACTCTCTCTCTCGCACACAGAGGCGAGCACACACAGACACACATACGTACACACCCACACTATCCCCTCTCCCAAATAAATGTCCTACTATTCCAGAACCAGATTCTTACATTACTACCACCTCTACAATGTTACATTTCCAGAAAACATGAGATCTGTGTGGATGTTTTTTGTTAGGCACACAATGAAATAGAAGGGAAAAAATCATATTCTGGCATGGTCTGGTCATGAAATTCAAAAGGTTTGCAGTAAACTGGTCAAATCCATGGGGACTCCCTCAAACTGCATGGGTAATGACAGGAAAGATGCAAACAGACATAAACAAACCCACAAGTGAGTCTGGGCCTGGCATCATTATCCTGCGTATACATCCCACCTCTATGGGATTGGGAATAAGCAGAATGCCTCTGACCCTCACTGCAGGGGGGCGGGTGGAGTTGTAAAAGAGGTCGGACACGGCCTAGTCAGAGAGCCCCCACCATAACCACGGTGAACAGGCTGGGGGGATGTGAGGAATAGAAGGGTATGAACATGTGAAGCGTAGGAGAAAATGTGAAATACTATTGGAATATGCCTGTGAAATCCTCCAATCCCTCAACATACTGTTAGGAAAGGCCCATCTCTGAGGGGCAGAAACACATGCTCTCCACATAGCATTTTATATTTAATTATTTCTCTTCTGATACTTTTCATGTGTAAATCATCCCTTGTAAAAATATACTTCTGATGTACAGTAATTTTTCTGATATTTTCTCATATAATTCGGGTTTATTTAAAACCAACATATGATTTACATTTTTACTTTAAACATCTACTGTTTCTGTGAATATAAAAGAACACAAAACAATTCTAACAACCTCACCATTGTGGAGACTGGGTGGGAGACTGAGCGGGAGACTGGAGTGAGCTAATAAGAGACTGCAGTGTGTCTGGTGGTGGGACAGAGAGCTGGCTGGCTGGCGTTGGACCACCCCTAATCTAATAATGGCATTGTCCACACGGCGGCTGGCTGGCCTATGGGCTGGAGGCTGGTCAGGAGGGGGCTGGAGGAGCAGGGGAGGACTTCCCCTTCTTCCTGTCCTCTCCTCTGCTCCCTCCACTCCACTCTGCACATAGACTGAGCCTCTGTCTTCACAATTGCCTCCCAGCTGCTGTGCCTTGGGAAAACAACAGAGTGGGCTCTGTTGTCCGGCAGAAAGCACGATTGTTACGAGGGACCACTTTATTACAGGCACATGAGTGTGCCGAGACTTTAAAACACGCTCAAATGTCATGTGCACACCAAGTGATGGGGAAGAATAATTCTGGAGAAAAAAATACCTAAAAAACAAAACAATTCTGTGTCTGAATAATGGTGCAGAACAGAACGGGCCATTCATTGTGTTCCATAGGGAATGCTTGGACTCTCCTCCGCCCAAAAACAAAAAGGGTATTTTTTTGCTGCCATGGGCTGAATGCTTTGCTTTGCCACCCCGGCCCTAAGAAAACACGGGCCCCCTTTCTCCCTGCCGGCTGGCCGCACACACTAGATCCTATTAATGCAGCCCTCTCCCTGTGAGTGTGCCCACTGTGGAGGCCGAGGGCTGCGCAGAGCCAACGCAAAGACAAAACAGTTTGCTCAACATTAGCAGGGAAAACACTGGCCGAGCGGAGAGGGAGAGGAAGAGGAAACTAAGTCAACTTCACACTGGAGGATGTGTTCTCCGTCAACTGATATTTTCCTTCAGAGCACGGGGTCCAATGAGTGCCAAGTATAAGGCGACTGGCCACCTCCATCCAGGAAAGGATTATGGGGAGCAATAGAGTTGTAAACAGGTGCTTTATAATGATATTCAGAGGTCATAGAGTACGGCCTTATGTATCATAGCTACAGTTGGCCTCGTTTCACTATCAATAATGAGCTGTAAAGTGCTCCTGTTAGGGTTATGAAGTGTATTTAACAGTACTGTCTTATCACAGAGCTCACTAGGTTCCCTAATGCCTGATGAGATGCACTACAGCTCCAGTGATCTGCTGTCTTGTGTTGATTACTGTTATCACTAGCATTGAGCTACTATGAGAGGCTGCAGGATCCTGGCATAAATTACTAAATCCCAGTGCTTGTTTGGAATCCCCTCAGGTGACTAATTTAAGGCAGACACTCAGGTGTGACTTTACACATTACAACTGTTCATGTGACAGCCCTTGTCAAGATGCATGCAGTTCATTAACGCAGCCTAAACAGGCGAGGTGTGGGAACACAAAGACGCTGCGCTGCCCTGCTGATAATTACAAGACCGCTAGGAGATGTTGTGTCATTAACATTAATAATGGAGGCGTGTTTATGTACATGCTTACATCACCAACAAAGACATGTGTGTTCCTAGCATATGTTCCCCACACAAATGTGCCTTTGTGTGCCAGGCAGGCAGCCTCTATGAACCCATCACATCGTGTAAGTACTGGGGATGTGTATCTTTCAACGTTTACACTCTCTACAGTTTGCCATTCACAAGCTAGGGCCCAGTGTCAGAGGAAATGGTGCCTAATGCAATAATAAGTCCATTCAATATCCCCACTCTCTGTGTGTACCTTAACCCTGACCTAACGAAGAAAAGGAAGCCGGAAGAGTCTTTCAGCGGCAAGGCAGATGTACGTCGACAAAACCTACAGAACGAATCGTCCCAGATAGCCTGCACTGTTTATATTCATAATGTGTGAATTTGTTTTAACAGGCCAGCGACATTACTAGTCTTGCTGTTCGTCCACTTAGCTTAATTTCCAAACCATCACAGCCATTGCTGAGGTTGTATCTATTAAGCCCTGTTTGTCCATCATTAAGTTTTAACAGGGGCGCGAAAGCTTTATTGTTCAAATTGCACACAACTTTATTTAACGTCAGCGTTTCTTCTGCTTCCTGACAAGAAGTCACATTTCATAACTAATTAAATTGAGCCCAACACAGGCCACTAAATGGAATTATTTGCATTCAAGTGTCAATATATTAAATCACTGGGGCTAATGAGTTGGGTCAACACTTTCTTTTATCTCTAGTCTTGCATGTGCACATCTTCATCAGCTAACAGTCTCCTTTAACTGGTGGGCGAGCATGTTATGTAGGGCTGGATCTTTAGAGCTATCTCCCTCCCTGGGCTCAAGCCAAGCTGATATGATGAGACCGTTAGGGCCCCCGAATAATCCCACTACTGCCAGCCTAGCTAACACCGTCTGGAAACACGCTATCACTCACTGCTCTATTATTCTCTTGCTATAATGCTAGTAGTTGATCTGGCTGGGCTAATTGGGGAACTTACACATTCCCTTTAACAATGTCTATTTTGGTGCGTTTTGCCAATGCATTAACAAGAATCTCTTAGAAGATCATTTGCGCCCTGGAAAACAACAGAAACATCTGAGAGGCATAAATTAGGAGCCATTATCTTTGTTCAATTAGCAGTCACCCTTGTGTTTATCTAAAGTTCATTTGAAATGATTCCCCATTATATGGTAGCAGTGTGCTTTGTTCTCACTAAAATGTTAAACAAATAAAATGTTGTGTGCAATTACCGTTCATTGGATTACAAGGGCAAAGCATATTGTGTGTAGACTACAGTACAGTACAGGCTCCCGAGTGGCGCAGCGGTCTAAGGCACTGCCTCTCAGTGCAAGAGGTGTCATTACAGACCCTGGTTCGATCCCGGGCTGTATCACGGCAGTGATCGGGAGTCCCATAGGGCGACGCACAATTGGCCCAGCATCGTCCGGGTTAGGGGAGGGTTTGGCCGGGGTAGGTCGGGGTAGGTCGTCATTGTAAATAAGAATTTGTTCTTAACTGACTTGCCTAGTTAAATTAAATTAAAATACAGTAAGCCAGTAAATTGGGGGAATTACTGTATAGGCTTGTGTCACATGATCTTCAGATCGGGTGTGATGGGCAAGGTACCCTATTACAATGACTGTAAATAATGAAAATCGAGCAGGAGCCAGAGTGACCTTTAAAGACTATGGCACCGGGCAGAAACCACTTGGTCTGGGGGTGGATCCCACTCTTGCATTTGTCCTGATAATCTCCTGTATGTTCCACTATAGGTTAGAATGCTACGAGTCATGTTCAAGGAATAAGTGTGAGACACACAAATAGGAGAGCCACACAGCACACTGCTGCAGTAGGACTGGAGCGGTTCACCTGCACACTGACTAGCATAGCATTAGTAGCACCTTACAGACAGACAGACAGACAGACAGACAGACAGACAGACAGACAGACAGACAGACAGACAGACAGACAGACAGACAGACAGACAGACAGACAGACAGACAGACAGACAGACAGACAGACAGACAGACAGACAGACAGACAGACAGACAGACAGACAGACAGACAGACAGACAGACAGACAGAGGCATCTCTCTGTGCCCATATAGAGGGGAGAGGGATTGTTGCCTTCATTCAAAAACCAATGTGTGTGACACAAAGGGCTCTGTGTTTAATTAGGAGGTCCCTATTGCCTGGGCAGACAGGACCCGCTTTTATAGAGCTTCCCCTGTGAATTCTATCAGCGCTTTGCAACACTGGGACATGGAGCTGCATCCTGAAAGTCTCTAAACAGGCTGCTATTCTTTCTCATGTGTTTTTGTTGGATTTCAAAAACAGACTCAGAGAGACAGCGTAAGACTGGTAGGTTAATAAAAGCAAATGATGTATTCAGGAATTTGTGGCGTAGTCTGTTCATCAATGATAATGGTGAAGAAGAAAAAAGTGATTAAATTACAGCTCAATGAGTATTTGCATGTAATGGAATTAATTCTACCTTGAGACAGACACACGTGTGTAACTTCAACAGTATGCCAATTTGAGCCTTTAAACGCACATACTGTCAAAAATGGTTTGATTGTGTAAAGGAACCTTTAATGTGTCAACCAGGGAATTTATTGAAAGTTCCCTAGTCATACCCCCAAAATATATATCAAGTGAGAAAGGAAGCTGCTACTGATTAACCCTTTATTGGGGCCCTGGCCTGGCTAGCCCCTGGGCCCTGGACCCCTGGGCCTGTCATGCTTCTTCAAGCTCTACTGCTGTTAAATGACCACAGCAAAGGGAGGGAGGGAGGCCGGCTCTACGGCCCTAGGGATACTGTGCTGCACATATGAGAGGAATCAGGCCCTCACTAGCTCTTGAGCAGGGCCATATGTCTGTATGTCTGTCTGTTTGTCAGCCAGCCAGACCCCTGAAAGTAGAGCTTCTCCTCAGGCTCTCTCTACACCTTCTCTATGTTAACACTCACCTATAACACACTGATAAACACACAAACTCATAGGATACACAAACATACACACACAAATACAAGCACGGACATATAAACATATAAAGACACCCACACACATGTACACAAGTTCTACATTATGTGTGAGTTGTTGTGTTGTGGTGTTGCTGTGCTTTATAGGAGTGTGTCTGCCTGGCAGGCTAGGATGTGGAGGTGGTTAGCTAGCCCTTGTGTAATTAAATAGTATCTTTAATCTGGGAACTGTCTGCAGCTATTATCATTTAACCCTTAGAAGTCCCCTGCTGTTCCTCCACACCATTTAAAACCACATGTGAGGAAACCTTTTCCACTTTGAAGTGAGGGCTGACAACAAGGCACTGGTCTTTTCTCTTTTAACTAAGGCAATGGAACTTCTTTAAAGCCAAACAACAAGTACCAGCACACTCTGTGCTCTTGGTAGATGCTATGGGGCGCAAAATATTATTGTTGTAGTATTGTTTGTATTACATTATATATTTTTTTTAACTTCGTATATTTTTGTAGTAACATAAATAAATGTAATATTTCAATAACCTTAAGTCCAAAATAGCTCCAAATAGAACACAGATCTAAGAACAATAATTCTCTATATAAAGTGAATCTACAATAGGCATCATTCCCAGCCAGAGGCATAAATAGAGATGAATAAAGTGAGTGGATCAGTGGACGGTATAAGTCCTGGGAGGGGTGTGGATGTAGCCACCCTGTACAGGCTGGAGGGCTTGGTGGAGAGGGGGGTGGGGGATTGAGGGAGAGGGGGTTGGGGGTTGGGGGATTGGTGGAGAGGGGGTTGGGAGATTGGGGGAGAGGGGTTTGGGAGATTGGGGGAGAGGGGGTTGGGAGATTGGGGGAGAGGGGGTTGGGAGGTGGAGGAGTAGGGGTTGACAGCGGAAGACAGTCACGTGGAGGTCCTTCACATGAACAGGAGGAGGAAAAGCAGCTCTGAGCTAGATAAGTAGAACCAGACCTGGCCAATGACGAGAGCGTTTAAGGCTGCTGGATTAAAAGAGTGAACCAACAATGGTCTCCATAGAAACTCATATCAGTGGGATCTTTATATCACTGCTAAACATACGGTGCAACAATGCCAGCTCAGAGTTATAATTATAAACATAGGTAATAAAGTATGGATTGTTATTGTGTTATTGTGAATGTGAGGACAGACAGACACATTGTAATTGACCTAACAGGGTTTTTCTGATTAAAAGCATCCCCCCCATTTCATCTGGGGAGCTCCGTTCTTCAACCTGCACCGTGTGAAGATAAAGTTCAGCCTTTCAGGGAATATTTATTATCTTGTGTGTGTGTGTGTGTGTGTGTGTGTGTGTGTGTGTGTGTGTGTGTGTGTGTGTGTGTGTGTGTGTGTGTGTGTGTGTGTGTGTGTGTGTGTGTGTGTGTGTGTATGTGTGTGTGTGTGTGTGTGTGTGTGTGTGTGTGTGTGTGTGTGTGTGTGTGTGTGTGTGTGTGTGTGTGTGTGTGTGTGTGTGTGTGTCACTTCGACTCACACCGTACCAGCCCCATCTTTCAGGAATGCATGGACTGTTGCCATCTCCATGCACAGGAGATACACGGCAGCTCGGAAGCCTCGTGAGAGAGCAGGAATTTCCACCTGGCCTATATCTGTGTGAGAGCAGAGGGGCTGGAGGATTGGGGGCTTTGTGGGGATGGGGCCTGGGGGATGGAGGGATGGGGCATGGGCAAGGACAGCTAACTGTTACTATAGCCAGAGAGCTGCACTCCATCACAGCACGGCAAGGCAGCCCCCCCCCCCGCAAACCTCTCTGACCCCCACCTGTCATCACAACCTCCCAGTCAGTTGGCCCCTGTGGGCAGGGAGCAGACCTTCAAACAATTACTACCCCCAATAGACTGACCTATGGGTCCTCTGCGACTGGAGTTGCCCCTGGGTTGGATCAAATACAGCCATTAGAAAAACGAATGAAAATTCCTCCAATCCATGGCGATTATCTCTATATAAAAATATCCTCTTCACAGAAACATGTGTTCGGCCAACAACAGCAGTCACCACCATTTTATTAAGTAATTTCATAGACTGCTACCCATGCTGCTAACATATGGCTGTGCTGCCATTCACTCCTATATAATTACAGAAAGCCATATGTAAGACTCAGACGTTAAAATAAAACCGGATTTGTTGCAATTGGGGAAGAATAAAAAGTGGGTGTGATTGTCAAGGAGACAGCCCCTAACAGTCCAATCGAGTGCCGGTCGATGTGGCTGATTGATGCAGAGGCTAAACAAACAGGCAGAACAGAGCTCTGCTTAGCATCTATTTCTGCCTTTCTGTCTCCTTAACTCACTGGCTTTCCATGGCCGCATTCACACAGCTTTGATGACTCTGTTATGTAAGAAACACATGCTCTGTTACGGATCAGATTTACTTCAACATTTTGCTTTTAATTGTCACAAGCCTCTAGTTGATTCCCTAATGGTGTTTATCAAGTTTAATACTTGATTCACATAACAGTAATCCTCTCCCTGAGCGGAATTTAACAATAACAAGGGACAGCTAGAGGAACAAAAAACGAGTTTAAAAAAAAAACACAGAGCCTTGAGCTTTAAACTTTTGATAAGCCCCTAACACCATAATCAAAACATCTGCTATCTTAAAACAAGTGACATTGTAATCCCAAAGGACAAAGAATCCATCTCTCTCCCTCCTCTAAGTAGAACTAGATGAAAAGAGAGAGAAGGCCATTCAAAAGGAGACTCAAATAAATTGGACCGTGTCTTGTTCCAGACCGCTCTGCCTGTTTCTGCACACCCCTCCCTAACTCCCTCAGTCCTTTCCTCTCTCCCTCTCTCCCTCCCTCCCTCCCTCCCTAAAAGAAAACCCCTGAAAGTGCATGGCATGCCAGGGAGGGTGTCCAGTTACGGTCCTGGTGGTTTTATTTGGACTCCTCCGGTCCGGTTTACAGCCCCCACTGATGTGATCAGTTACATCATCAATACAGCACCAGAATCTGAAGCGTTTCCCCCTGGAGCCAAACTACAAGCACTTTGATGGTGAAGAGGAGGATCTCTAGTAAAGCCCACTGTTCTCCATACTAACAGCAGGGTAACCCAATCCCCCAGTGCTGTTTTACTACTGCTAAAAGTCTGCAACACGCAGGCTGGAAGATTGTTTAGAGTACTAATTCACTCAAAGCTGTTGTATATTAAGAGGACGGGGGCATTTTTAAGAGCAGAAAACAGAGTGCCGACGAGGTGCCTCGCTACCTCGCCCCGGCCTGCCTCATCCCCCCCCTCATCCCTTTGGTTGGCCATCTTTACGAGCAGCCAGACCAGCCCCACAGAGGACAGAGTAAAACTGGGTCACGAGGGGAGAAAATGTAATGAAGTAAGCATTAAAGGACTTGCGGTAGGATAAACAAAATGTCTAACATGATCAAACTGATTTGAAGTTGTTGTGAGATTAATCTATGCTTGATAAGGGCCTGGTGAGGGTTGTAAACAAGCAGACAGACTGAGGGGAGTGCAGCAGATGGTGTAAATATGTGTCTCTTTTGTTTAATTGTAGATATAGTGGTGTTTCATCAGGACAGATCACAGGGACAGAGATCTTTACATCTAGGGGCCTCTCTATCTGTTTGAAATAGATCCATACACTTTCAGTACCTCCCCAAGTGTGGTGGAAGAGATTTAACACCCTCGTCCCTGAACTGCTCATCAAGGGGAATTTCCAGGTAGCACATTAGTCTTTAACCACAGCATGAAAAGTATGATGTGTTGTGGTGATGTGTGAGTGAGCCCAGGAGTAAAGAGTCCTTATTAAGGGGACTTGTTTCCAGGGCATAGGGTGCTCTATTCTAGAGTGTATGCTAGTGAGGGTACTGTGCTAGAGAGCAGAGTGAGTTCATCTTTAGTGGAGTGATGGGAAGTCATTTCTCACAAACACTGTGGACAGTGACAGCAGCACCAGAGTGGCCAGCTCTCTGGCCCCTCCAGCAGAAGCAGACATTGACAGTGGGGCCTTTCTCTTGGGAAGTGCACTTGAAAGAGGGATGTTTATGGCCCAGCACTAAATTAACGCACTAAATTAACGCACTAAATTTTAGTGCTGGGCCATTGTTTATGGCCCAGCACTAAATCCTGCTTTTGTGCTTAATGCCGTGTAAATCCAAGGGGTTTGCTTTGCTGCTATGCCTCCACACATCACAGGGACTGGGGACTGGGGAGAGCCCTGGAGGAGTGGAGAGGGAAGGGGGTGAAGAGGGGATCTATAGCCCCCTCCACCATTCAACTGGGACCCTTACAAAGTACGCCTACTACAGGAGGGACAGATTCTCAGCAAGGGAAAACATGTTTACTTCAAAGTATGGAACTGATAATGAAGCCATTTGTGATGGTGAATTGAGAAGAGAATGATGTTTTAATGATCCTCCTCAAAACAGAGAACAGAGACAGAGACAGAGACAGAGAGAGTGAGAGAGAGAGAGAGAGAGAGAGAGAGAGAGAGAGAGAGAGAGAGAGAGAGAGAGAGAGAGAGAGAGAGAGAGAGAGAGAGAGAGAGAGAGAGAGAGAGACAGAGAGAGTGAGAGAGAGAGAGAGAGAGAGAGAGAGAGAGAGAGAGAGAGAGAGAGAGAGAGAGACAGAGAGAGAGACAGAGAGAGAGAGAGAGAGAGTGAGAGAGACAGAGAGAGAGAGAGAGAGAGAGAAACAGAGAGAGAGAGTGAGAGAGAGACAGAGAGAGAGACAGAGAGAGAGAGAGAGAGAGAGAGAGAGAGAGAGAGAGAGAGAGAGAGAGAGAGAGAGAGAGAGAGAGAGAGAGACAGAGACAGAGAGAGAGAGAGTGAGAGAGAGAGAGAGAGAGAGAGAGAGAGACAGAGAGAGAGAGAGAGAGAGAGAGAGAGAGAGGGTGTGTGTTGGTAGTGAATGTGTGTTGGTAGTGGGTGTGTGTTGGTGGTGGGTGTGTGTCGGTAGTGAGTGTGTGTTGGTAGTGGGTGTGTGTTGGTAGTGAGTGTGTGTTGGTAGTGGGTGTGTGTTGGTAGTGGGTGTGTGTTGGTAGTGGGTGTGTGTCGGTAGTGAGTGTGTGTTGGTAGTGGGTGTGTGTTGGTAGTGGGTGTGTGTTGGTAGTGGGTGTGTGTTGGTAGTGAGTGTGTGATGGTAGTGGGTGTGTGTTGGTAGTGGGTGTGTGTTGGTAGTGGGTGTGTGTTGGTAGTGGGTGTATGTTGGTAGTGGGTGTGTGTTGGTAGTGAGTGTGTGTTGGTAGTGAGTGTGTGTCGGTAGTGGGTGTGTGTTGGTAGTGGGTGTGTGTTGGGTGTGTGTTGGTAGTGGGTGTGTGTTGGTAGTGGGTGTGTGTTGGGTGTGTGTTGGTAGTGGGTGTGTGTTGGTAGTGAGTGTGTGTCGGTAGTGGGTGTGTGTTGGTAGTGGGTGTGTGTTGGGTGTGTGTTGGTAGTGGGTGTGTGTTGGTAGTGGGTGTGTGTTGGGTGTGTGTTGGTAGTGGGTGTGTGTTGGTAGTGAGTGTGTGTCGGTAGTGAGTGTGTGTCGGTAGTGAGTGTGTGTCGGTAGTGAGTGTGTGTTGGTTGTGAGTGTGTGTTGGTAGTGGGTGTGTGTTGGTAGTGAGTGTGTGTTGGTAGTGAGTGTGTGTTGGTAGTGGGTGTGTGTTGGTAGTGGGTGTGTGTTGGGTGTGTGTTGGTAGTGGGTGTGTGTTGGTAGTGGGTGTGTGTTGGTAGTGGGTGTGTGTTGGTAGTGAGTGTGTGTTGGTAGTGAGTGTGTGTTGGTAGTGAGTGTGTGTCGGTAGTGGGTGTGTGTTGGTAGTGGGTGTGTGTTGGTAGTGAGTGTGTGTCGGTAGTGAGTGTGTGTCGGTAGTGGGTGTGTGTTGGTAGTGGGTGTGTGTTGGGTGTGTGTTGGTAGTGGGTGTGTGTTGGTAGTGGGTGTGTGTTGGGTGTGTGTCGGTAGTGGGTGTGTGTTGGTAGTGAGTGTGTGTCGGTAGTGAGTGTGTGTCGGTAGTGAGTGTGTGTCGGTAGGGAGTGTGTGTTGGTAGTGGGTGTGTGTTGGTAGTGAGTGTGTGTTGGTAGTGAGTGTGTGTTGGTAGTGGGTGTGTGTTGGTAGTGAGTGTGTGTTGGTAGTGAGTGTGTGTTGGTAGTGGGTGTGTGTTGGTAGTGAGTGTGTGTTGGTAGTGAGTGTGTGTTGGTAGGGAGTGTGTGTTGGTAGTGGGTGTGTGTTGGTAGTGAGTGTGTGTTGGTAGTGAGTGTGTGTTGGTAGTGGGTGTGTGTTGGTAGTGAGTGTGTGTTGGTAGTGAGTGTGTGTTGGTAGTGAGTGTGTGTCGGTAGTGAGTGTGTGTTGGTAGTGGGTGTGTGTTGGTAGTGAGTGTGTGTTGGTAGTGAGTGTGTGTCGGTAGTGGGTGTGTGTCGGTAGGGAGTGTGTGTTGGTAGTGGGTGTGTGTTGGGTGTGTGTTGGTAGTGAGTGTGTGTTGGTAGTGAGTGTGTGTTGGTAGTGGGTGTGTGTTGGTAGGGAGTGTGTGTTGGTAGTGGGTGTGTGTTGGGTGTGTGTTGGTAGTGAGTGTGTGTTGGTAGTGAGTGTGTGTCGGTAGTGGGTGTGTGTCGGTAGGGAGTGTGTGTTGGTAGTGGGTGTGTGTTGGGTGTGTGTTGGTAGTGAGTGTGTGTTGGTAGTGAGTGTGTGTTGGTAGTGGGTGTGTGTTGGTAGTGAGTGTGTGTTGGTAGTGGGTGTGTGTTGGTAGTGGGTGTGTGTTGGTAGTGAGTGTGTGTTGGTAGTGGGTGTGTGTTGGTAGTGAGTGTGTGTTGGTAGTGGGTGTGTGTTGGTAGTGAGTGTGTGTTGGTAGTGGGTGTGTGTTGGTAGTGGGTGTGTGTTGGTAGTGAGTGTGTGTTGGTAGTGGGTGTGTGTCGGTAGTGAGTGTGTGTTGGTAGTGGGTGTGTGTTGGTAGTGGGTGTGTGTTGGTAGTGAGTGTGTGTTGGTAGTGAGTGTGTGTCGGTAGTGGGTGTGTGTCGGTAGGGAGTGTGTGTTGGTAGTGAGTGTGTGTCGGTAGTGAGTGTGTGTTGGTAGTGAGTGTGTGTTGGTAGTGAGTGTGTGTCGGTAGTGAGTGTGTGTTGGTAGTGAGTGTGTGTTGGTAGTGAGTGTGTGTTGGTAGTGGGTGTGTGTTGGTAGTGAGTGTGTGTTGGTAGTGAGTGTGTGTCGGTAGTGAGTGTGTGTCGGTAGTGGGTGTGTGTTGGTAGTGGGTGTGTGTTGGGTGTGTGTTGGTAGTGGGTGTGTGTTGGTAGTGGGTGTGTGTTGGGTGTGTGTTGGTAGTGGGTGTGTGTTGGTAGTGAGTGTGTGTCGGTAGTGGGTGTGTGTCGGTAGTGAGTGTGTGTTGGTAGTGAGTGTGTGTTTTTAGTGGGTGTGTGTTGGTAGTGAGTGTGTGTTGGTAGTGAGTGTGTGTTGGTAGTGGGTGTGTGTTGGTAGTGAGTGTGTGTTTTTAGTGGGTGTGTGTTGGTAGTGAGTGTGTATTGGTAGTGGGTGTGTGTTGGTAGTAGGTGTGTGTTGGTAGTGAGTGTGTGTTGGTAGTGAGTGTGTGTTGGTAGTGGGTGTGTGTTGGTAGTGAGTGTGTGTTGGTAGTGAGTGTGTGTTGGTAGTGGGTGTGTGTTGGTAGTGGGTGTGTGTTGGTAGTGAGTGTGTGTTGGTAGTGGGTGTGTGTTGGTAGTGAGTGTGTGTCGGTAGTGAGTGTGTGTTGGTAGTGAGTGTGTGTCGGTAGTGGGTGTGTGTCGGTAGTGCGTGTGTGTTGGTAGTGGGTGTGTGTTGGTAGTGAGTGTGTGTTGGTAGTGAGTGTGTGTTGGTAGTGAGTGTGTGTCGGTAGTGGGTGTGTGTCGGTAGTGAGTGTGTGTTGGTAGTGGGTGTGTGTTGGTAGTGAGTGTGTGTTGGTAGTGGGTGTGTGTCGGTAGTGGGTGTGTGTTGGTAGGGAGTGTGTGTTGGTAGTGGGTGTGTGTCGGTAGTGAGTGTGTGTCGGTAGTGGGTGTGTGTTGGTAGTGAGTGTGTGTTGGTAGTGAGTGTGTGTTGGTAGTGAGTGTGTGTTGGTAGTGGGTGTGTGTCGGTAGTGGGTGTGTGTTGGTAGTGAGTGTGTGTTGGTAGTGGGTGTGTGTTGGTAGTGAGTGTGTGTTGGTAGTGGGTGTGTGTCGGTAGTGGGTGTGTGTTGGTAGTGAGTGTGTGTTGGTAGTGAGTGTGTGTTGGTAGTGAGTGTGTGTTGGTAGTGAGTGTGTGTCGGTAGTGGGTGTGTGTTGGTAGTGAGTGTGTGTTGGTAGTGGGTGTGTGTTGGTAGTGAGTGTGTGTTGGTAGTGGGTGTGTGTTGGTAGTGGGTGTGTGTTGGTAGTGGGTGTGTGTTGGTAGTGGGTGTGTGTTGGTAGTGAGTGTGTGTTGGTAGTGAGTGTGTGTTGGTAGTGGGTGTGTGTTGGTAGTGGGTGTGTGTTGGTAGTGAGTGTGTGTTGGTAGTGAGTGTGTGTTGGTAGTGGGTGTGTGTCGGTAGGGAGTGTGTGTTGGTAGTGGGTGTGTGTTGGTAGTGAGTGTGTGTTGGTAGTGAGTGTGTGTTGGTAGTGGGTGTGTGTTGGTAGTGAGTGTGTGTTGGTAGTGGGTGTGTGTTGGTAGTGGGTGTGTGTTGGTAGTGAGTGTGTGTTGGTAGTGGGTGTGTGTTGGTAGTGAGTGTGTGTTGGTAGTGGGTGTGTGTTGGTAGTGAGTGTGTGTTGGTAGTGGGTGTGTGTTGGTAGTGAGTGTGTGTTGGTAGTGAGTGTGTGTTGGTAGTGGGTGTGTGTTGGTAGTGAGTGTGTGTTGGTAGTGGGTGTGTGTTGGTAGTGGGTGTGTGTTGGTAGTGAGTGTGTGTTGGTAGTGAGTGTGTGTTGGTAGTGAGTGTGTGTCGGTAGTGAGTGTGTGTCGGTAGTGAGTGTGTGTTGGTAGTGAGTGTGTGTCGGTAGTGAGTGTGTGTTGGTAGTGGGTGTGTGTTGGTAGTGAGTGTGTGTCGGTAGTGAGTGTGTGTTGGTAGTGAGTGTGTGTCGGTAGTGAGTGTGTGTCGGTAGTGGGTGTGTGTTGAGTGTGTGTTGGTAGTGAGTGTGTGTCGGTAGTGAGTGTGTGTTGGTAGTGAGTGTGTGATGGTAGTGCGTGTGTGTTGGTAGTGGGTGTATGTTGGTAGTGGGTGTATGTTGGTAGTGAGTGTGTGTCGGTAGTGAGTGTGTGTTGGTAGTGAGTGTGTGTTGGTAGTGAGTGTGTAGTAGTAGCAGGATAAGTAATAGGTGGGTCATAGGAGAAGACTGCTCCTGGCACCAGACCCACCCTACAGTAAAGCCTTGGATTTCCTCAGACGTCTGGGCTGGGGCAACGGCCTTGACTACAGTTAGCCACTGACCGACCACCCCTACCCAGAGTAGCCAGCCTGTCTGTATCCAACACTCAGCATGGGTGGTCCCTAACCTGACCACACTGTACTGTACTACCTCACCAACACACACGCCCAACACTCCCCACATACACAATCCGCACACTGGCACTCTCCCTCCTCTCCTCTCCTCTCCTCCTGCTACCTCTCATGCTGTTTTCGTTCTTTCTTTCAGCAAATATGCCATGTTTATTTATGGTGCCCTCGTTCCATTTTTCTTGGTCTGTGTCTCGTGTGAATACTCTCGCCCCTCCTCCCCCATTTACATGTTTTTCTCCATTTTCCATAATTACTTAGGGGAGAAAAGAACACAATCCACTTTGGAGAGAAAACGCATGGCAATGACCACCACCATACACACTGACATTACTTCAATAAAACCTTCAATCTGAGCTGAGCATAAAACAAGCGATTCTATGTGCACCTTTATAAATATATTACTCTTGTTCAAGTAAATTAACAAACATTTAAAGGACTAAAACTGAATACTATATTAAACAAACTTCTTCTTCCACCAAAAACAGTATCTCCCTTAGCCACCATATTGATGTGAACAACATTTTTCCCCTCACTAACAATACGCTGTGAACAGTAGCCCCGGTGCTGTCTAAAGGCCTGCCACGTCGCTCAACTGGGATGGTATCATTTCAAAGGCAGCATTTACCAGCCTCTTTCATGTCCCCACCTCCACCCTCCAGGCACTTCTCTCTCTACCAGCAGCAGCATGCTTCATTAGGTGTCGTTACTTTCTCTTCTCTCCATCTTTGTTAATTAGGATGTGATAATTATTCCCCTCCATCTTTACCCTTCCCAATTACCGATGGCCAATTACCATGTAATGTGAATGACGACTGTAAGACAGAGTGACAGAAGAATGAAGCGAAAGAGAAAGAAGGAAGGAGACCCGAGAGAAAGATAAAGGAAGACAGAAAAGTACCAGTGCTGAGCTGTACCAGTGTAATGTCTGTCAGACAGAAACCCATAGAAACCCATGAGATTACACATGTGGCCTGTGGTGGGGTGTGGCTGGGGAAGGTAAGGCCAGTGAGAGAGTGGAAGGGTGAGGGGAACACATGAACGAGCCACTGACCTGAATCTGCTGCTGGAGGATATTGATTTTGTGTTGCTGCTGCAGAAGCTGCTGCTGTTGTCTGGCAATCTGTAGATAAACACCAGAGAAGAAGAGTCACTACAGTCAGAAACATGTTCCTCTCATCTCAGAGTACAGTACATGCTTATACCACTCAGCCAGGCCGGGGACCGACTATCAACTGACACTAAGGAAAACATGACACTGTAACTGCAGGACAGTATTTGCAAACAAGAAGTCATGGTGATCTGAGCCCCATTACAACATACAACACCTGCCTAAAGACATGACAAGTCAACAGTGGCCTTCAGCATTAGTCATAGTATAGCAGAGCTGTAGATGATGTGGCCTTGCTGGCCTAGCTTGTTTTCTGGCTATGTGCTTGCATAGGAGGGCTGTGATGGACAGTCTGAGATGGGGAAGCAGAGACGGAGATTGATGTGTTTACAATGGTGGTAACTGGTGTAGGCTGAGCTGGACCGGGCCGGGCTGGGTAGGAGTGTTCTGTCAGACTCCTATCCCTCTCCTCTGAGTGGCACGGCATCTGCCCGCGAGCAGCCCCCATCTATCCCAGCAGCCTCTCTGTCTAACTACACGCTCGCTTCATTGAGCATGACAACCTAGTTTTAAGTGTCATTTAATTTTCATTTTCAAATATAATTACAAAGTGTTCACTGTAAGATATC
>NC_052336.1:8903627-8943627 GCF_016432855.1 Salvelinus namaycush
TTGTCTCTACTGTATTGTATTGTCTCTACTGTATTGTATTGTATTGTCTCTACTGTATTGTATTGTCTCTACTGTATTGTCGTGTCTCTACTGTATGGTCTTGTCTCTACTGTATTGTCTTGTCTCTACTGTATTGTATTTTCTCTACTGTATTGTATTGTCTGTACTGTATTGTCTTGTCTCTACTGTATTGTCTTGTCTCTACTGTATTGTCTTGTCTCTACTGTGTTGTCTTGTCTCTACTGTATTGTCTTGTCTCTACTGTATTGTATTGTCTCTACTGTATTGTCTTGTCTCTACTGTATTGTCTTGTCCCTACTGTATTGTAGTGTCTCTACTGTATTGTCTTGTCTCAACTGTATTGTAGTGTCTCTACTGTCTTGTCTTGTCTCTACTGTCTTGTATTGTCTCTACTGTATTGTCTTGTCTCTACTGTATTGTCTTGACTCTACTGTATTGTCTTGTCTCTACTGTATTGTCTCTACTGTATTGTATTGTCTCTACTGTGTTGTATTGTCTCTACTGTGTTGTATTGTCTCTACTGTATTGTATTGTCTCTACTGTATTGTATTGGCTCTACTGTATTGCATTGTCTCTACTGTATTGTCTCTACTGTATTGTAGTGTCTCTACTGTATTGTAGTGTCTCTACTGTATTGTCTTGTCTTGTCTCTACTGTATTGTCTTGTCTCTACTGTATTGTCTTGTCTCTACTGTATTGTATTGTTTCTACTGTATTGTCTTGTCTCTACTGTATTGTATTGTCTCTACTGTATTGTATTGTCTCTACTGTATTGTATTGTTTCTACTGTATTGTATTGTCTCTACTGTATTGTATTGTTTCTACTGTATTGTCTTGTCTCTACTGTATTGTATTGTCTCTACTGTATTGTATTGTTTCTACTGTATTGTCTTGTCTCTACTGTATTGTCTTGTCTCTACTATATTGTCTTGTCTCTACTGTATTGTATTGTTTCTACTGTATTGTCTTGTCTCTACTGTATTGTATTGTCTCTACTGTATTGTCTCTACTGTATTGTCTTGTCTCTACTGTATTGTATTGTTTCTACTGTATTGTCTTGTCTTGTCTCTACTGTATTGTATTGTCTCTACTGTATTGTCTCACTGGAACTAGTTCTAATCTAAATGCTTAAACTGAACGTTGATTACATTTTTAAAAGATTTCCAGTAAGCTGATTTGGACAGTGAATCTTGTTAAAACAATTATAATTGGCCAAAATGTTTTTTTAGAAGACTGTTGGTAAAACATAACATTGAATGCCTAAAATTGATTTGACATCAGATGATCTAAGTGTGACTTGACCTGAGCAATGTCTTCCCTGTACATCAGCATACCCACATCGGACTACATATGTCTTTTGTTGGCCTGGTTTCGTGTAAAATTCATTTTCTTCCTCTAAATTAAAACATAGATAAAACTTTTATTGGGCGTTGCAGTATAGGACAGCGGCGGTGTTTGTCTGACCGGCCTGCTGACAAAGAGGCAGTTTCCTGCATATTGCATGGCTCTTAACAGCGGTGGGGCCAAGGCAGCCCGTTAACGTGTCTCCTCACATCCCGTTTGCAACGGGAGACGGAGAGCCGAGGGATGCCTCCTCACTACATGAAGCAGCCTGGTTCCCCACTTCTAATGTGTTGTGACATTCTGGGAGCGCTTCCTCTTTCTCCCCCCCTGCCTCGGGCTGCTGGGGTTGGGGCCGGATCAGGAGCCAGTCTGGCCCAGGATGTCCCATGAGCAGGCAGGTTGGAGGATGGGCAGGTGATCCTGTGCTCAATCCTCTCCCCTCAGCCCTCATGCTCAAGAAGAACATGCCAGACTGACACTCTGGAGGAGACAGACAGCAAAGTCTTGTTGTTCACCACCCCATTCAGCATTCACCTTTTCAGACGCCTGCCTCTTTTAAACGTCACAAAGTAGGGCAGAAAACATCAACCAAACGAGCGACTAAATAAATGATAAGAGAAAAACAAGCGAGCCATGGTTGCTGGGAGGGGAGTCGGGCCTTGGAGCCTGTGGATAAAAGGCACTTTGTAGGGGTGCGATTTGTTCTGTCCAATACCCACATCTCCCTCTCTTGGCCCCCTTCGCTTTCTTCTAATCAAGCAGTCTCTAATTTGGGTTCCAAGTCCAGCACCAGGGAAAAGAAGGAGGCTTGTTACTTTGAAGAGTCCCGGGTGAGTAACGCAGATAAAAGATTCAGGCACAAAAAAAGGAGAAAAGGAACGGGGGTGAAAAAGAGAAAAAAATCACAAGGCACCCTATTCTGTCCCTTCCTTTGGTTAGGACAGCTGAGCCATTATGACCCAATCTGAATGCCTTTTTTTACACCAGAACACTGCAATTTCTTTGTCCCTCCATCAGTCAGCTATTGTGGATCCTCCCATATGCTGCCAGTCCATCCTAAGTAAATGAAGACTAAATGCTGCAATTGTTCCGGGCTGTGTCCGGACACACACTGCACATAGCTAGCATGCCTGGCGTGCTGAAGGCAGGAGCTGTTCAGTGCTGCTCATCCACATGAGAAAAGGTAACTCCGCTGGCTGAATGCACTGCACAGACACACACACATACAGTACACACACACACACACACACACACACACACACACACACACACACACACACACACACACACACACACACACACACACACACACACACACACACACACACATACAGTACACACACACACACACACATACAGTACACACAGGGTGATGATTCGGTAGCGCTGGTGTGTTCAGCACAATACAATTTGTAACACTAATATGAACTCAGTAGTCCTCTGACCCCATGTTCATGTCTTCTAAAGAAGAAGAAAATACAAAGATACAATTGAATTACTGCTAATGGAATCTAGTACTGCTTCCTGTAGCCTTGCAATGAAAGAATTTTTCGGGGCAAAGACCTTGCTCCAAAAGCAATTAAATCCTCATTTTGAATCAACACAAACACACGTTTGCACATACAAACACAAACAAATACACACAACAACAGAATGTTTACCAGTAAAAATCATGGTGCGGATGACTATGCCTTTCAAATACCATGCATATATTAATGTTGTCAGTAAATCTACATGAATATTATACATTGTGACTGATAAACAAAATCTTTGTCTTGTGTAGCCTAAATAATCCATAGGATAAAACAGCTGGCTATGAGCCTGCTAAGCAAGCACAACCAGAGACAACAAAAGGGTATTTGACGAGCTACAGAGATTTGACTTAAGCTGAACTATGTTTTAGGCTTGTATATACGCTTGTTCAGAAACGCTCTAAGGCCATATGTGTTTCAAGTAAAAACGGTATCAAAGTATCTGGGTGCCCTAGTCAGAACGAACAGAGACAATATGAGTAGCAGCTGTTTTACCTGGCCTGCTGCCTCTGTGATGATATAAAACTGTTCATCCTGCCAATAAAGCATCATTAACAAGCATGAGTAAGGACTCACCAACATGTCAGGCTATGGCAGCCTGGACTATCAATCCTCACAGCCTTAGATACTGGACTACATGGCCATGAATTTCCCATGGAGAGTTATCCATCAGCAGGGAACTGCTAGAAACAGACACCTTCTAAAAACACTGGGAAGTGTTTATTATGCTGATGTTAGTATACTGTACTAAACTTATTTGGTGTGTGTGTGTGTGTGTGTGTGTGTGTGTGTGTGTGTGTGTGTGTGTGTGTGTGTGTGTGTGTGTGTGTGTGTGTGTGTGTGTGTGTGTGTGTGCGCGTGCGTGCGTGCGTGTGTGTGTTTGTGGGGGGGTGTTGCACACCATCCTTGTGTTAATTCTATATCCCTATATAGACATAATTTCTGCATCTATAGCAACGTCTCCCCAAGTGTTTAACATATATTTTATAAATATAAAAAAAAAAAAAAATGTTTTGATTGACACGCCAAGTGGTTAATAATAAAAGCGTACTTCATCGGCCTGACGTTCACACTGAACATTAACGCGGGCTAATAATATAATGACGGAAGAGGCATGCCTCTTCAGTGTAATTATGCTAATGTGAAAGCCTCAGCACTCCACT
Source organism: Salvelinus namaycush (assembly GCF_016432855.1). NCBI lineage: Eukaryota > Metazoa > Chordata > Actinopteri > Salmoniformes > Salmonidae > Salvelinus > Salvelinus namaycush. The sequence goes on from NC_052336.1 coordinate 8,907,688, forward strand.
GTGTATCAGTGGCATCGGACGAGGTACTTCATCAGAGCTCGACGATAGCAGCCTTACAGACCTGAACAGATAAGACTGAACACTGATAACAGACTGCTATCTTCCCAGAGGGAACTATTATCCCACCCAGAGACGAGACAGTTCAGTCTGTGTTTTCAATAGGAACCATTATCAAAGCAGAGGATGAACTGTAATAAAACTGATCTGTAGAGCGCTGACCACAGTGGGAAGTCATGTGACAAAGCTTGAAGCACACAACGAGGTACACTAGATTTTCTCCATCATCCAGTCATCCCTCATGACGTGTATGGTAATGACCTCTCCTGCTTTCATGTAAGGAGAAGCACTTCTAGTCCAGGTTTATTATAAAATGATACAAACACTGATCAACTTTCAGGGCCTCCCTCCCTCACATCAGAGTTGTCTAGAGAACGACAAAAGCAGCCCTCGGTCTGAACAATGGTCAGGAAAACCTTGGAACGGAAGGGAATGTGTGGTTTCTTGCATTGAACCAATTCACTGGTCTTGGCTATAACTTCATGCATCTACACTGGTTTATTTAGAACCATGATATGAGGGATTGCATCTCATGTTCTTTTCTTTCACGAATGTTGTCCTTGATTTCTAAAGATGTAGACTGTGTGTGTGTGTGTATGTATGTGCACGTGCATGTGTGTGTATGTGTGTGTGTGTGTGCGTGCGTGCGTATGTGCGTGCGTGCGTGTGTGTGCGCATATATGTGTGTTGTGTCTCCGTGGCTGGTGGTAGATCAACATAGTGGCTGGTGGTAGATCAGCAGAGTGGCTGGTGGTAGATCAGCAGAGTGGCTGGTGGTAGATCAACAGAGTGGCTGGTGGGAGATCAACATAGTGGCTGGTGGTAGATCAACAGAGTGGCTGGTGGTAGATCAGCAGAGTGGCTGGTGGGAGATCAACATAGTGGCTGGTGGTAGATCAACATAGTGGCTGGTGGTAGATCAACATAGTGGCTGGTGGTAGATCAACATAGTGGCTGGTGGTAGATCAACATAGTGGCTGGTGGTAGATCAACATAGTGGCTGGTGGTAGATCAACATAGTGGCTGGTGGTAGATCAACATAGTGGCTGGTGGTAGATCAGCAGAGTGGCTGGTGGTAGATCAACATAGTGGCTGGTGGTAGATCAACATAGTGGCTGGTGGTAGATCAACATAGTGGCTGGTGGTAGATCAACATAGTGGCTGGTGGTAGATCAACATAGTGGCTGGTGGTAGATCAACATAGTGGCTGGTGGTAGATCAACAGAGTGGCTGGTGGTAGATCAACAGAGTGGCTGGTGGTAGATCAACATAGTGGCTGGTGGGAGATCAACAGAGTGGCTGGTGGTAGATCAACAGAGTGGCTGGTGGTAGATCAACATAGTGGCTGGTGGTAGATCAACAGAGTGGCTGGTGGTAGATCAACAGAGTGGCTGGTGGTAGATCAACAGAGTGGCTGGTGGTAGATCAACAGAGTGGCTGGTGGTAGATCAACAGAGTGGCTGGTGGTAGATCAACAGAGTGGCTGGTGGTAGATCAACAGAGTGGCTGGTGGGAGATCAACATAGTGGCTGGTGGTAGATCAACATAGTGGCTGGTGGTAGATCAACATAGTGGCTGGTGGTAGATCAGCAGAGTGGCTGGTGGTAAATCAGCAGAGTGGCTGGTGGTAGATCAGCAGAGTGGCTGGTGGTAAATCAGCAGAGTGGCTGGTGGTAAATCAGCAGAGTGGCTGGTGGTAGATCAACAGAGTGGCTGGTGGTAGATCAACAGAGTGGCTGGTGGTAGATCAACAGAGTGGCTGGTGGTAGATCAACAGAGTGGCTGGTGGTAGATCAACATAGTGGCTGGTGGTAGATCAGAAGAGTGGCTGGTGGGAGATCAACATAGTGGCTGGTGGTAGATCAGAAGAGTGGCTGGTGGTAGATCAGCAGAGTGGCTGGTGGTAGATCAACATAGTGGCTGGTGGTAGATCAGAAGAGTGGCTGGTGGGAGATCAACAGAGTGGCTGGTGGGAGATCAACATAGTGGCTGGTGGTAGATCAGCAGAGTGGCTGGTGGGAGATCAACAGAGTGGCTGGTGGTAGATCAACAGAGTGGCTGGTGGTAGATCAACAGAGTGGCTGGTGGTAGATCAACAGAGTGGCTGGTGGTAGATCAACAGAGTGGCTGGTGGTAGATCAACATAGTGGCTGGTGGTAGATCAGCAGAGTGGCTGGTGGTAGATCAACAGAGTGGCTGGTGGTAGATCAACAGAGTGGCTGGTGGTAGATCAACAGAGTGGCTGGTGGTAGATCAACATAGTGGCTGGTGGTAGATCAACATAGTGGCTGGTGGTAGATCAACAGAGTGGCTGGTGGTAGATCAACATAGTGGCTGGTGGTAGATCAACAGAGTGGCTGGTGGTAGATCAACAGAGTGGCTGGTGGTAGATCAACATAGTGGCTGGTGGTAGATCAACATAGTGGCTGGTGGGAGATCAACAGAGTGGCTGGTGGTAGATCAACAGAGTGGCTGGTGGTAGATCAACAGAGTGGCTGGTGGTAGATCAACAGAGTGGCTGGTGGTAGATCAACAGAGTGGCTGGTGGTAGATCAACATAGTGGCTGGTGGTAGATCAACAGAGTGGCTGGTGGTAGATCAACATAGTGGCTGGTGGTAGATCAACATAGTGGCTGGTGGGAGATCAACAGAGTGGCTGGTGGTAGATCAACAGAGTGGCTGGTGGTAGATCAACAGAGTGGCTGGTGGTAGATCAACATAGTGGCTGGTGGTAGATCAACATAGTGGCTGGTGGGAGATCAACATAGTGGCTGGTGGTAGATCAACAGAGTGGCTGGTGGTAGATCAGCAGAGTGGCCCCGGAGCCGCAGCACTAGAGCAGCTGTAGGGGGAAATCCAGCGTGACATGTACTAACCCGGCCCAGCCATAGCAGCCAGTGCTTAAGCAGCATTACACGGCTGTGAGGATGTCCTTTACTTTGCGGCCGGGAGACTGATAAATATTCCATTTACTACACTTCTATAAGTGAGAGAGGTGTATATTTGTCAATCGTTAAAATAAGGATTGCTGGTGATTTCTGGTAGTAACTTAAGATATAAATTGATTATTGCATTCTTAATAATACCTGTGTGTCTGCCAACCAAGAATGAAGCTAATTATTTGTAGTAATAGTAAATATCATTTGGTAAATTAAATGTAAAAACACTGAAATTCGGGAGTTAAATGAAAAATAATTTTAAGTGTCAAATGTATAAAAGTATGAAATGTGCAGCCAGTCATCCAGAGGCCCTGTCTGGTCAGGGAACCATCCCCATGCCTGGTTCCATGGCACAGGGCTTCTGCCCACACCAACACCAGCAGAGGCTGACCCAGACACCACCAAACCCACTCCTGTCTGCCTGTCTCCTCTCAAAACAGAGCCAGGAGGGAGAAAGTGAGAGTGGACACACACACACACACATACAGGCGCACACACACACACACACACACACACACACACACACACACACAGACAGACAGACAGACAGACAGACAGACAGACAGACAGACAGACAGACAGACAGACAGACAGACAGACAGACAGACAGACAGACAGACAGACAGACAGACAGACAGACAGACAGACAGACAGACAGACAGACACACAGACACACAGACACACAGACACACAGACACACAGACAGACAAGGTCTGCAGCCGACACCACAAGCTAAATTCCTCAATTCATTAAGGGAGAAAAACAGAGGGCATTAGGCCCATACATTCATTTCGCAAATGCAGTCTGAAGAATAATGATTTACGGTGTCTCATATTTCACCTGGGTACACAGGGCCAACAGAAGACTATTGAAGTGTTGGGAGAAAAATGCAAACTGTGGCACTTTTGAATTGGGGGAATTGGAGGGATATTCAAGTGTATGATGGGCTGAGATGGTCCCTCCCTCTGCTCTAAATAGAGGTTACATTATCAAACATACACAGCTCTCTCCTCAAAATACACATAGCTGTATAACACAGATTCACTAGGTCATTTAGTCTTCATGACAGTCACATTTACCACCTTACATTCAATTCCACTACGCAGCTATTTATAATATTTCTCTGAGAGAGATTTTTTTATGTTTATGCACTGTTTATTAGTGACAGTTTAAGTTTTTACTAAAATGGCCATGTGTGAATATTTTGAAACAGAGAAACTAGGTGAAAGAAACACGAAACGACAATGTGATCCTGAGCCGATAAAAATCTGCTCCCAATAGAAAATATACTTGTGGTTCCGCGTGTATTTACAGATATAGTGTGGAATCTCCATTGGCATTCGCTCTAGACTTTATTGGAGCCATTAAGAATAAAGCTGAATGTTAAATTGAATAATCATGTTTTGAAGTAAACCCAGCTGGCTGAACAACCCCAGCTCTGTGTGCACACAGTAGTCCTCTGTCGGGATGGGAGAAGCGAGGCCAGGTAGGAGCAGCATCAAATCAGTCTCAGCTAGGGCCCTGCCCGGCCCCGCTCCTCGCTCTCCCCTTAAAGAGCTTCTACTTATCTGCCTGCCACAGGACTGTCAATGTGCACCCCGCCACTGTCATGTAGACAGCATTCACAAATTGATTATGAAAGTGCAAGAGGCTTGATTTTCGTTTATATAGAATTCAAGCTGCCATTTTAACACAAATGTACAATGCTGAGCTTCATTTTTTTATCAAACCTTCCGAGATAATGAATGCAGTTTGTGTTCCAATTGAACTACCACATTTTTTTATTCAGTTGAATAAATGCTTTGCCGTTTTTTTCCGGGGGGCTGTCGGACACTGGATGTCTACAGGGAAAGTTAAACAGTCCTGCTGGTCTCAAAGGCCCTGATTGAGTATAAATGAAAGCCACACTGTACAGGGAGAGCTTATTTGACCAAGCCTTTCCCCCATAAACCTGCATTCACATTCCAATGGAATTTACATTAAATACATGCACATCACCTGAATTCTTCAACTGACATATGTGAGGCACGGAGTGAGGCTAGCTAAAATCACTGTGGTTTTCCTCCAAAGTATGTCTTATTGCATAAAGGAGGGTAGGGTTTGTAATGATCCAATTAAATTAAACAACCACAATAGGCACCTCCCCATCATTGACCATTTAAAAAGATTTACAAACATAAACAGTACAGCCAGAATAAAGGACAGGAGTACTGGAACATACTTAGTGTATGAGATCTCTCTGCCGTTGTGGCACAGCTTCTACAGAAAGAGATTCTCTTTGAAGGACCATAATTAAAACAGCCTCATGTCTGAGCAGCCATGTCCCATGTCCCAGGTCTCTCTCTCTATCTTTCTTTCTCTGTGCTCTCTCTCTCCTCTCCCTCTCTGCTCTATCTTGCCCCCCCCCCCCCCCACCCCCACCCCCACCCCACCCTCTCTGCTCCTTTCTGTGGTTTGGACGTCCTCCAGGCCACCTCCCTCTCTTGCTCTGTGGTTTTGTTCAGGAGATCTCATCTCCCTTCTCACCGTTCCTCATGATTGACAGCTAAGCTCAGGTATGAAAACAAACAGTTACCTCTGGAATCGGCTTGTGAAAAGCAATCCACCACTAATACTCCTTCAAAAACCGTTCCCTCCCTCTCTCTTCCTGCAGCTGTTAATCTCTCACAGCTTAAAGGACAAGGCTGATAAACATCTGACATCATTACACCCAAATCATTCTATTCTCTATGTCTCTGTTAAGCATACTTCCTATCCTGTATTGATGGAAACAGCTCAAATTGACTCCATTTTACTGGAAGTACCAGTATCAGTTTAACCACAGACCCATTCTAGTGCAGGAAACCACATGACAATACACTATAACTATGTACGTGAGGCACTAAATGCTTGGTTGCGTTGAACTGGGTGTAAGATAAAGGAAAGCCAACCTCAGATGTTTTGATACCATTGTTTTGTTTACTGTACTTTGTGTTTTACCCCAAGAGCATAATGTAGTCTGGGCATGTTTGAACACAAGTGCATAGTGTAAAAGAATGCAGTTCTATTCATTGGTGAAGTGAAGCCTTCGGTCAAATTCTGTTCCACCTATTGTCTTCTCCTGTGTGATAATTCTACTGCGAGTCTTAACCCAGTAGATTCCTCTTGCAGCTACAACAATACGACAAGGTGCCATCCATGACAGGTTCATAAGGTGGAAAATATGGAAAGCAGTTGAGCAAAAACTACAGAGACTTTTAGATTCTCTACCGCTAACTCAAAGGCAGCCTTGTGAGGAAAAAAAATACAAATTACCAGTCTTTCAGTTCAAAAGGGGCAGAATTTTATATTTCACTTATTTATCTTTGAACATCAAAAGCAATCTTTTGTAACAACGGAACAATGCCACAAAGGATGTAGTCTAGGTAGAATGTACAATGCCATTGGTTCCGGATTCAATGTCCGCTGAGTAGAGAACGAGTATCAAGGCCACTGAGGCAGTAGGTAGCTTTTATGGATGTTAGCCTTCATCCAGCACTGTCCTCCGTTAATTTAAACCTACAGGCATGCTTACCCTTTGTATTGATTTTAACCTAACAATTAATACAGCCTCTGATTCATCATAACACTTTAGATCGTAATCAGAAGGTGTTTTCTGCTTGGTGCCTTTGTTTGTGTTTTAATTAGGAGGACCTTGTGTGTCTCCAACCCTGGGCTTCTTTTTAATTGGCAGTATTTACATCAGGCAGACTTCAAACGCAGAAAGATACATTTGTAAGGGGGAGCACAAAGCAGTCCTTTGAAATGTCTACAGTCATATGAAATGGCAGGCTAATTAAAAACCTTAGACAGCCTACCGGTGTGATATGAAAAGTAGTTATATTTCTAAGTCTAGTGTTCACTGTGTCTCCCTGCATGTGAGTCAACAAAGGCCACAGTGGGCATTATCAGGCTCCCGCGCTACCTGTTTACACCGCTGTGGAATAACCTCACCCTTACCATTTATCAAACAGAAAAATGCCCTGTAATTTAAATAGATCTGCTTTCAAAAGGCTAAATCACTTTAAACATTTGCTCCACTGCACTTTGATCTACAGGGTCAGCTACAATGAATCTGGTTTACCAAGACATGATTTATATTTCAGCTCATTAAGGTTATTGACCATGAATATACTTATTACAACATGCAATAGTTTTAGTCTTGCCCGGCACACAGAGAAAATGTCATCCCATAATTAAAACCAAGGACAACTATTATTTATGATTGCCAACCATATGATAAAAAGAGCTATTAAAGTGGGAGTACATCATAAAGAACTGCTAAACATGTCCAGTGCACGCGCTAGCAGAATGCTACTTTCAGATGTCTTTGAATAGTTCTGATGATTACAATTGTGCATGATGAGCAGAGCAGCATCGTCTCTGTTTAGCTAAAATGACATGGATATATAGATATGAGTATATTCTTGTAAATATTAATAATACAATCATTAATATACACCTTTTTGTGTTGCGAGGTACAGGCTTGAGAGTATGGGGGTTGGCAGGGAAGCGAGTGATAGAGAAAAGAAGGAGAGGTAGAGAGAGAGAGAGAGAGAGGTAGAGAGAGAGAGAGAGAGAGACAGGTAGAGAGAGAGAGAGAGAGAGACAGGTAGAGAGAGAGAGAGAGAGAGAGAGAGAGAGAGAGAGAGAGAGAGAGAGAGAGGTAGAGGTAGAGAGAGAGAGAGAGAGAGAGGTAGAGGTAGAGAGAGAGAGAGAGAGAGAGGTAGAGAGAGAGAGAGAGGTAGAGAGAGAGAGAGAGAGAGAGAGAGAGAGAGAGAGAGAGAGAGAGAGAGAGAGAGAGAGAGAGAGAGAGAGAGAGAGAGAGAGAGAGAGAGAGAGAGAGAGAGAGAGAGAGAGGGGTAGAGAGAGAGGGGTAGAGAGAGAGGTAGAGCCTGGTGTTATCAGACAGCTGGTATTGTGCCTTCCTCTCCGCTAGCTACATAAACACCTTTTTAGTAACAGTCAGAACTGGACCTGCAAAAAACCCAGCTGCCTGCCCAGGCCCACCTTCCCCGCGCATAAATACAGATTTGGAGGGAGAGCTGGGGTGTGCAGGGTGTTCACTACCAGAATCAAGGCAGAATTCCTTTCAGATGTGAGAGACCTAGAAGAGAGAGGGCTCTCCTCGTCTCTGCACTTTCCTTCCTCTCTCTTCTTTCCCCTCTCTTCGCTATCTCCCCTCATCTCTCCTTTCTCAACATGAACACACTGCATGAGTAGGGAGCAGTGTCTCTAGTCTTATAGTTTTATATAGCAGACACACGGACAACAGTCTCGTCTCTAACAGTAAACCACAGACACAAACAAAATGACAGACTGGGAAATGGGGTTGGAATTTAAAGAGAGGGCTCTGGACAGAGGCATTTTGACATAACAGATAAGGAAAGTGCAGAAAATAACTAGGGAAGGCAGCCAAGAGCTTTTGTCTAATTTCAGAGTGCAAGCCTGTTTCTTAGATTATGTATAGATTATGTATGTCTGATAGGAATAGAAGGATTTATTAATCTCACTTTAAGACACTCTTTACAAGAGAGCGCTGCGGTTGTGAGTGACCACATCATCAAGCTTACCTTTGACTTCTCCCAGAAGATCACTAGTGTCGAGCCTGTCCATCTTCTCTTTCCAGTCTTTTGACAGAAGTGTTTCCATGCAACTGGATTCTGAAAGACATGGGAAAGAAAAGAGACCTTTTAAAATGCTTTCATTTTAAAATTCACTTCCCCAACGGATTTCTTTTAGGAAAAGGTACGTCAAATCCAAATTCAATTTTTATGTTTTTAGATTTTTACGATAATATTTTGAAGGTTCCAATTTCAGTCATATAATTTCAGTTTGAATTGAATTACTGGTATTTGTATAACAATGAAAAGGAGCCTGAACTTTTTCTTCTCATAACAACATGGAGGTGGAGGAAATATCTTTCTAAAGAGAGGAGGGTCAGTTCCTCACGCATGCCTCAGCACTCCAGTAATACTAACACAACTAACACAACCATCAACACTCCTTGTCAAATCTAGCTGTGTATGTTAATACACACATACACACTAAAGGTGTCTTGTCCCCAACGGTCAAAATAAAATATTGACAGCTTCTTGGTTAAAACAAGACAATGTCACTTGTCATTCAGAATTAATATTATTAATTACAACTAAAAACCATTCACTTCTTTCCCAACTGTATAGCTCTAATTACTGATGGTAGATTAAAACACATTCACTCTTGAGCACCCATTGAAGATGGTAAAAGGTGAGACAGATAGATGGGGTGAGAGAGGGGGGAGACAGACAGTATAGCCATGGTAAGGGCAGAGACAGTGCAGAGACATTAAGAAGGAGGTAAGGGGTGAGACAGGGTGTGTCCGAGCGTTCTCACAGCCGCCAGTGATGAAAACAATTAACATTTGTCCGGCTGACAATGAATCAGTGGAGGAATGGCTGGAATCTGCCATGCTGTCGCTGGGGTAGCTGATAAAGAACACACTGCTGGCCCAGCCGACCCGGGCCTCGCCGGTCCCCGCACTGCGCAGAGGTCAGCCTGTTCCCATCAAACACCACCCACCCCCGTCTCTCCTCCCATCCCCTCCACAAGTCAAACTGCAGGCTCCCAGGCACGCTGCCCCCCGTCTGAACTGCACTAAGACAGCCAGGCCACTATACCAAGATCCAGGATTAGCACTGAGCAGGGCCCTGCTGTCTGTCTGTCTGTCTATCTATCTGTCTGTCTCCTACTCACAAAGTGGTGCTGCCACCGTGGACTTACCCACCAGCTGATGCCTGACTTACCCATGAGAACAGTCCTAGATCTCCTCTCATACCTTCATACTGCTGGTTAAGGCTTGATGGATAGTTAAGACTGCATGTCAACTGTTCCGGAATGATGTCTACTCTCTAGTAAATATAGAACCATGCTGCTGCTGTTTCTAAGTCGGGCTCCGTGTTAACTGACATGACTGTTCCTGAAAACAGGAGCCCTAAACAGATTGTCTTCAAGTGTCATGTTGCCTGAAGATGACATCATGGGGTGTAAGACAGGGTTTGTTCACTCTGAAAGGGAGTAAAGGGCAAACAGCAAACACAGACATTGTTGCAGTTCACAGAAAGCCCTGGGGCTCCATCAGGAATGGCTTAACCACTCTCCTGACAATGGCTCATTTGTGGTCTCCTTCTGCCAACTAAAGGGTACAATTCATAAGAACATACTTCTGGATGCCTTCAGGGATTGTCTTAGGAGTGCTTTGTGTTTTCAGGTTATTGTACTCATCACGTGCTCTGGAGGCAGTGGAACGTACAGACTACAATTATCATCTAGATCAAGATCTGTTGTGTAAAGATGTAGCATTACACAAAACATTTGATATTTAATTTGATTGTTCATGTTTCAGATATATTAATTTACATTATACTGTACAAAATATGAGACATGAGAGAGAGAGAGAGAGAGAGAGAGAGAGAGAGAGAGAGAGAGAGAGAGAGAGAGAGAGAGAGAGAGAGAGAGAGAGAGAGAGAGAGAGAGAGAGAGAGTGAGTAGAAGCCTGGGTCTGTACTTTGTCAATGGTAGGTTACGGGGGGACTCTTTGGGGAGATTCACCTACTGCTCACCTCTTGGCCACAGTACAGTAGACTATATGATCACAGACATTGACCCTTTCTCTCTCAGTTCATTCACTGTCAAGCCACTAACACCTCTGTCTGATCACAGCCAAATTACATTGTTCCTCAAAAGAACAGACATGGAAACAACCACACATTCACAGCCCAGTAAGCTGTAGAACATCAGAAAGTCATACAGATGGGCCCAAAACAGCACAGAAGAATACCAGAAAGCAACCTGTAACAAAAATATCCAAACACTCTTAGATAACTTTCTGGAAACCACATTCACTCATCAATCTATCAGTACAAAACATCAACTATATATTCAGGCAAACGGCAAAAGAAGCACAATTGAAATTGATAAAAAACAAAACAAAAAAGATCACAGATGACAACTGGTTTGATGCAGATTGTAAAATTATAAGGAAAGAAATTAGAACACTATCCAAACAAAAGCACAGAGACCCAAATAATGGTGAATTACGCCTTCATTACTGTGAGACTTTAAAACTCTATAAACGTACACTCAGAACCAAAAAAGCACAGTACAACAGCAAGCAGCTGACACTAATTGAGGAGTCCATAAACACAAACAACTTCTGGCAAAATTGGAAAAAACGGAAAAAAATCTAAACAAGAGGAATTAGCGATACAAAATGGTGACATATGGACAACCCATTTTAAAACACTCTACAACACCGTTCAAATTGACACAAACGCAGAACAACGCCAAATTCCTGACCAGGGGCTCTATAAGAAACTTCAGGCTCTCAAATTGGAAAAAGCATGCGGACCTGATGGCATGCTAAATGAGAAGCTCAAACTCACTAGTGCAAAATTTCAATTGGCTATATTAAAACTGTTTAATTTGATCCTGAGAGTAGGTTATTTCCCTGACATCTGGAATCAAGGACTCATAACCCCAATCTTTAAAAATTGAGACAAATTTGCCCCTAACAATTACAGGCATTTGTGTGAACAGTAACCTGGGGAAGGTTTTCTGTAGTATTATAACTGTAAGAGTTCTAAACTTCCTTAATAAGCACAATGTCTTGAGTAAAAGCCAAATTGGATTTATACCAAAACATCGCACAACTGATCATATTTACACCCTACACACCCTGATAGATAAACATGTCCACCAAAATAATACCAAAATATACGCTTGCTTTATCGACTTCCAAAAAGCATTTGATTATATTTGGCATACAGGACTGTTCTACAAAGTTATTGAAAGTGGTGTAGGGGGTAAAACATATGACATAATTAAATCAATGTATACTGGCAATACGTGCAGCATTAAAATTGGTAAGAAAAGAACAGAATTCTTTAACCAGGGGCGGGGCCTTCGTCAGGGTTGTAATCTGAGCCCTGCACTCTTCAATATTTACATCAATGAATTGGCCACTATTCTAGAAAAATCCTCAGCCCCTGGTGTTAGTCTCCACAATTCAGAGGTTAAATGCCTACTCTTCGCAGATGACCTATGCCTGCTGTCACCCACAGCACATGGCCTACAGCAGAGCCTGGACCTGCTAGAGCAGTACTCCCAGACCTGGGCCCTGGCAGTAAACCCCCAAAAGACTAAAATTATGATTTTCCAGAGAAGATCCAGATCTCAGGGAATTAGACCAAAGTTCTCAATTGGTACAAAATATATAGAGTACTGCACACACTACAATTACTTAGGTTTAAAAATAAGCTCAACTGGACACCTTAATGAGGCAGTGAATGAACTGAGAGAGAAAGCACGCAGGGCATTCTACGCCATTAAAAAGCAAATTCAAATTGAAATACCTATTAAAATTTGGCTAAAACTAATTGAATATGTCATTGAACCAATTGCACTTTATGGCAGCGAGGTGTGGGGTCCACTTGCAAAACAAGATTTCATCAAATGGGACAAACACCCCATTGAAACCCTGCATGCAGAGTTCTGTAAGATTATCCTACATGTCCAGAGGAAAACTACAAACAATGCATGCAGGGCAGAATTAGGCCAATATCCACTAATAATAAAAACTCAAATAAGAGCAATTACGTTTTGGAAACATCTAAAATACAGTGACCCCCTCTCATATCACTACCAAGCCCTGCAATGCCAAGAGCTGAGCAAAGAAAAGAGTCCCCTCATCCAGCTGGTCCTGGGGCTGAGTTCACAAACCTGTTCTACTAACACACTGAAGCCTCAGGACCAGAACATCCAATCAATCAGGATAAACCAAATTACAACACACTCAAAACAAAACTATATTGCTTATTGGGAAACACAAGCACAAACACAAAGCAAAATGCAGTGCTATCTGGCCCTAAATCGACAGTACACTGTGGCTAAATATTTGACCATGGTTACTGATCAAAACCTTAGAAAAACCTTGACAAAGTACAGGCTCAGTGAGCACAGCCTTGCCATTGAGAAGGGTAGACACAGGAAAACCTGGCTCCTGTAGAGGAAAGGCTGTGCAACCACTGCACAATAGCAGAACCTGAGACGGAGCTGCATTTCCTGACAAAATGTAAAAAATATAAAACAATTAGAGAGTGTCATTTCCCCAAATTTGAAACCCTTATTCAAGGTTTCAAAGACCTCTCTGATGAGAGTAGGCTACTCGTCCTGTTGGGGGAGGACGCAGAGAGTTGTGGGTTGGCAGCGCACTACATTGCTGCCTGCCATAAGTTGAGGGACAGTGTCTGACAAACCAATCAACCTGCACATGTACTCTACTGTATGTTTATTGTATGTTTATTGTTATTGTTGAATGTATGGTTATTTTGACACTTGGTTATTGTTGTTACTGTTGTCCCGTTGACAATTTTGATTCTCATTTTTATTTCTATATTGTAAATATCCAAAATAAGCTTTGGCAATATGTACATTGTTACGCCATGCCAATAAAGCACATTTAATTGAATTGAGTTGAATTAGGAGAGGTAGAGAGAGAGAGAGAGAGAGAGAGAGAGAGAGAGAGAGAGAGAGAGAGAGAGAGAGAGAGAGAGAGAGAGAGAGAGAGAAAGATGGTTTGGATCACTCTCCCATTATTATCCTCTCTCTTCCTCTGACTGAGGAGATGTAAACAGTTTAGAAAGTACACAGCTGATGATTCCTTTTATCCGGGTGTAATGTCCTCACCCTTCACTGCCACAATCCAAACATGATACCTCACTATGAAAACACATCGAGTTCAGAGGGACTGGGAGGCTGGGAGTAATAGGGGCTCAATGGTTAGCCTGCCTCTGTTTAACGTTGGCTTTCAAAAAGATCAAGCGGAGTGGCCATTTTGTTTGATTGTCCACTTCCTCCGTGGCAGAGAGGCCAACAGGACATCACAGGCTCAGGTCATTATAACATTACTTCTGCTTTATTGACTTTCCAATCCCCAACTCACAGTTTGTCCCCTTGACCCAGGATGAGAGAGGAGCAGTGTGTGTGTGTGTGTGTGTGTGTGTGTGTGTGTGTGTGTGTGTGTGTGTGTGTGTGTGTGTGTGTGTGTGTGTGTGTGTGTGTGTGTGTGTGTGTGTGTGTGTGTGTGTGTGTGTGTGTGTGTGTGTGTGTGTGTGTGTGTGTTGACTCCCTGCTTCCCCGCCTGGCAGTGGAATCACAGACACACAGGGGTTGAGGGCAGGGGGAGTGACTGAGCTCCGCTCCTCTTCCATGGGCCTCACCCCTGGGTGAGCAAGCTTCCTCTCCCTCCCGGACTTATCCCCATGAACACACTCCCCCAGATAACAGCCCTCCCTCAGTACAGATACACAACAACATCAACACACTCCCCCAGATAACAGCCCTCCCTCAATACAGATACACAACAACAGCAACACACTCCTCTACCAACTCAGGCAGAAAGAACATGCTTTCTTTTACAGCACTGTGAAAGGGTTGTAAACACACAAACACTCACACAAACACACAAACACAGTTAATATATACACACATACTTTCACACAAACCCACACACAGATGTATGTACATACACACACATCACCACAGATGCTGCTCCAGCACTTGATCATTAAGGAATGCACCAACTGTTGTAGATAATATGGTGCCAGCTCCCATTCTACTCCACCCCTCCCACTTTCCCTCCTCCTCCTCCTCCTCCTCCTCCTCCTCCTCCTCCTCCCCTCCCCTGAGAGTGGCCGCTCCCTGACTCCTCCATACTGCACCTCCATCCCCAACCCTGGGCCAGACACAGCCTGCCAAGCCCTCACACAAGACAGCCTACAGCTGGAATGTGCAAGAGAGCCTGCCTGCTTGCCTGCGCTTTCTCTTTTCCACCTGGGAGAGTGAATAATGGCCTGGATTAGTGTATAAAATAACTTAGAAACACATTTCAATGCTCCAACAGCTTAGAACCAAATAGGCATACCCAAATGAAAATATTGCTGCTATAATTTTCATGCAGGCATACTTTAGGAAAACACACAAAATGACTCAGTCGTCTGGCTTATTTCACAGCAGTCTTAGAAATGCTAAACCATTTTTAGAGGAATTTAGATTAATAGTAGTGTGTGTATGTGTGTGCTGTTTTAATTTCTCAAATTCCTGTCCGTCTTCTCTGGAGAGATTAAACATGCCAATGGAAACACTGTGTTATATCAGAATAATAGTTAGTGTCATATTAAGATGTGAGCAGTAGGTGCACAGTGTCAATTTTTAGACAGCGCTTGTAACATATCATACAACTATCACACCTCATTGGTCTTGTAATCAAACCCAGATATATTTCATAGGAAAAGGTAGAATATTCAAATCCAGGTTATTTATATTGAAGATCTTAAAACCAACACAATGTTTATATTGTATGTTGCATTGTGGCTGTCAATATCACTGGATTTCTGTCTATCTTTGTGGGGATAGAGATACCAAAGTCTGCAGAAAGTGGAATCATGTAGTTGGCTTGTCATTGAAAAACGCTTGAACAAGATAAATTAAGAGTCCCTTTGAGCTTATTTTCTATTTTCCTAAGAGGGACTCTTAAAATATCTCCCTCTCTCTTTCTCCCTCTCTTCCTCCCTCTCTTTCTCCCTCTCTCCTCTGAGATAAAAGGCTGTGCAGCTCTGGAGCCCATTGAGACAGGATGAGAATGGAATGAAAACAATAGCTCTTATCAGACTCTTATTTACATTTTCCCAGCGTCCCCACGGCAGACAGCTCAGCTTGTCACTGAGCCCGGCCGGCCCCACTGGACCCGTACCAACTTCCTCCGTCCTCCGGCCCCGCCGATACCACAGGCCCCTGGGGACCCTCGCCAGGCAGCAACCCCCACTGCTCTGCCACTAGCACAGATAGCAACATACGAGACAAAACTACTCCAGAATGTTTCCGGAATGTGTTCCCCTGGAGGAGGAAGTGGGGAGTGGGCCCAGCCCCCTAAGACTGTCTGTTCTTCCTCATTGTGTGTTCTCTAGGGCTTTACGGAGCTGGATACATGCCCCGCCCCAGCTCAACTTCTTCCAAGTTTCTTGCTCATTTCCTAGCGGCACCCATGTTGCAATGTAAAGCTTGCCAATGACCTGATACTGCCAACTACAATATGTTTATATCTACTATCTCCATTGTGATCTGGTACACAGCTTGTTCATGCAGCTATCCTGTAATCTGTCTGATGTGGGTGAAAAGTCAGAGGGATTGAGACACCTAGAGCAAAGATGAGCTGACTACATTAGACTTAGTCTTTCACTACATTCAAACATGAACTAATGGTGCTCATAAATCTGAACAAAGGGATGTTTCTGGGCTAGTGTTTGGTATAAACAAGGCTTTCAGCACCTGGCACTGAGCACTGCCAGAATCCCATGTTGAACAGAAACCACAACAGTGTAACCCTAAGAGGCAGGTAAGCACTGCTGACAATCTTACCTCCAGCCTCTTTAGAAGATCAAATAAATAAAAGCTCATCTCTCTGTCTCTCTCAAACATTTTAAAGCAACCGTTTATAAAGCTGAATTAGTGTTTTATTGAGCATGTTGTAATAAGTTACTGTTAATAAAGTGAGTGCAAGCTGGTCATAAAGACTTCTGCATGTGCCAAGCTGGGGGAGAGTTGTTAGCTAATGTATTGTTTTATTGCGGCCCTAAACAGAGTGGTTCAATCAGAGTGTCATCGGATGCACCGCACGGTTAAGTTCAAATCACCAAGAGGAAAACACAGACGGCACAAATAAATACACTAACAAGCAAATCAAACCTTGTCAATTTGGATTTGAAATGGTCCGTAAAAATAATATCTTAATGATTCATGATTCATGTTGTTATCTACTTGGGAAATGACTTTAACGATTGGCATTGGGGTATCAACCAAGAACACATTAAATAAAGCCACGCGAGGCACAATAAATAGGCAACCTCGTGTCTCATATCTTCTGTGTGTTTTATCATACAGTCCGAAGGATAGACAGAGTGAGTTGTACCCATAGGTGTTTTCCTCCCTGCGGGGGCAGTAGTCTCTGGGTGTCCTCCTGTCTGTCTCTCTCTCTGTCTCTCAGTGGGCCATGCCCGGTGGCCCTATGCCAACACATCTGTCCCTCCCTCCCTCCGCTCCGTGCCCTCACCACCCTGCCTGCCTGCAGCCTGCAGCCCACTCACTCACTCACACGCCTATTGTAATCCCTCAACAGGAAGAAGCGATTCCCCTCATCAATCCTCCTCAACACTGAGACCCACACAGGACAGAGAGAGAGATCCTGAAGGATGACAACACAACCCTGACCCGGCCAGGAATCCAGCCAGCATCCCACTCTCTGTCTGTCCACCAGGTCCCGCTATCACTGCTGCTGCTTCAACATACATACTGTAACAGCCACTGACAGTAGGCTTTATTTCTCAGGCTATGATATTCTCTCTACAAATACTGTATGTGACTAGTGGCTGCTAGTGGAGTGTTTGTTTTGCTCTAAGTGACGGCTCATTGTGGTGGAGGATGGAGAGAGAGCTATCTGTGAGAGTCACAGCAGGCTCAGCATCAGCCCTGTATACAGTATTAGTGGTTAGAGCCTCTGACGGGAAACATGCCATTACTAAATCAATGATCAACTGACATTGGCCAAATAAATGATTTCCTCCTCAGTATGGCGGAGCCTTATAAACAGAGGATGTGGGCTGGATGGAGGATAGCTTTTATTAAGGTCCCAGCGAGAGGCAGCGTTTTAGAGTAGGAGTGCTCTCAGTGAGCTAGCTAGAGGACTCGCTGAGTTGGAGGACACACTTGTACAAATAGTGGTAGTTAGGTTCATAATTATCTTCAGAGAACTTTTAGAGTGCTTTTAATAATATTGGCAAAAAGAAAGGCTCCTAGAATGAAAGTGTTAGGCTGAAGCTATACTGTAGGTGTACAATTATGTCAAGGTTAGGAGAATATAGCAGGTTTTTGTTCAATTTGTTGAGGGCAACGAGTCAATTTGGTGAGGGCAACGAGTCAATTTGGTGAGGGCAACGAGTCAATTTGGTGAGGGCAACGAGTCAATTTGGTGAGGGCAACAAGTCAATTTGGTGAGGGCAACGAGTCAATTTGGTGAGGGCAACAAGTCAATTTGATGAGGGCAACAAGTCAATTTGGTGAGGGCAACAAGTCAATTTGAAGCTATTCTTCTCCACTCTAAATGAAAATACCTCATTCTATTATCTATTTAACTCAGGGCTGAATTTGTAACCCTGAGAATTGCTCAGTCAGATCCGGTCCTACACAGACAATATGAATCCCGTTCCCCAGTCTCTCCACTCCCCAATCTACCTCACTCTGTATGGACCCGTTCCCCAGTCTCTACTCTCCCCAATCTACCTCACTCTGTATGGACCCGTTCCCCAGTCTCTCCACTCCCCAATCTACCTCACTCTGTATGGACCCGTTCCCCAGTCTCTCCTCTCCCCAATCTACCTCACTCTGTATGGACCCGTTCCCCAGTCTCTCCTCTCCCCAATCTACCTCACTCTGTACGGACCCGTTCCCCAGTCTCTACTCTCCCCAATCTACCTCACTCTGTATGGACCCGTTCCCCAGTCTCTACTCTCCCCAATCTACCTCACTCTGTATGGACCCGTTCCCCAGTCTCTTCTCTCCCCAATCTACCTCACTCAGTATGGACCTGTTCCCCAGTCTCTACTCTCCCCAATCTACCTCACTCTGTATGGACCCGTTTCCCAGTCTCTCCTCTCCCCAATCTACCTCACTCTGTATGGACCCGTTCCCCAGTCTCTTCTCTCCCCAATCTACCTCACTCTGTATGGACCTGTTCCCCAGTCTCTACTCTCCCCAATCTACCTCACTCTGTATGGACCCGTTCCCCAGTCTCTCCTCTCCCCAATCTACCTCACTCTGTATGGACCCGTTCCCCAGTCTCTCCTCTCCCCAATCTACCTCACTCTGTATGGACCCGTTCCCCAGTCTCTACTCTCCCCAATCTACCTCACTCTGTATGGACCCGTTCCCCAGTCTCTACTCTCCCCAATCTACCTCACTCTGTATGGACCTGTTCCCCAGTCTCTCCTCTCCCCAATCTACCTCACTCTGTATGGACCCGTTCCCCAGTCTCTACTCTCCCCAATCTACCTCACTCTGTATGGACCCGTTCCCCAGTCTCTACTCTCCCCAATCTACCTCACTCTGTATGGAGTCAAGATTTACAAAAATATTCTCACTAACTCTGAGGGAATCTTGTGAATATCTTAATCACAGAGGCAGCAAAAACAAGACCCCATCATCGCAGCAAATAAAACACAATAATTACAAGAAGCCGGCAGAAAAGTGAAACGCTGTGAGAAAACATGTTTTGTCATTCCACCGGTAGTTCCAGAGACAACAGCTGTTGGATGAGGAATGCAGATCCTCCTGAAGTCTCCATAATCATGGCCTTATTGAAGGGAGGACAAAAAGGGCACTAATTGCAAGGGAGCAATCTAAACGTAATAGGTTACACACTCCCGGGCGGCAGTGCACAATGCAAACGCTAAAGAGAGGAGAGAGAGAAAAAACAACACTATTCTGTGTACAACAGTGGCATCGTTGCTCATTTTCAGGCAATTACCTTGCCTCCTTGTCAACAGTTTTAATAACCTCTTACCATTTCCACAAGACTTTTTGCTTCAGTTCAATAATTTCAGCTCTTTAATATGCAAATGCAGCCGTTGGCATGCATGGGTGAAGAGGCCTGGCTCCTTAAGATGTGCCAGTACATTGTGGCGCACCTGCACCTCGGGAAAAGCTTGATTTAATTGACACCTAATACTATTCATTATTCCACTTGGTGAGCATCCCTGTTAGTCACCTGTAGGCTCCCCTATAGACACCATCCCAGCTTGCCAACAGCCACTATAAATAGAACACAACCAGCCTGGGATATTCTGCAACTCAGGCTCATGGAGGAACCCCTCACACACCCTTATGTCCTTACACACTCACGTCCTTAAGCCTAACGGGTGTGGTCTGGGCTCTCTGTTACAGGTCAGGGGTCATTGGAAGATTTTGCTAACGACATGAGGATAACGTTAAACAATCACTGACCTGTGCACACACACACTTAAAGGGACCTTGAGAGCCTAAAGGTCCACCTGGATGTACTAAACCAGAAGACATTCAACTAAATCAAAGGGCAAAAGCTGCAATCCTCATGTACAGTGGTATGTGTGTGTGTAACATAGACCTAAACATAGACCTAAACCTAAATCTCCAGGAAGTTTTAACGAAAGGTGTATTTGTAACAATCTGTTGTAGGTTAGTAGGAGAAATGTCCTGGTTGGCCAGGGGCTGTTAGTGCTGAGGTAACCACTCGCCCTGCTTTCTCTTTATCCATAGGAGCTGAGGTGCTAAGCCTACAGCAGTGACCCAGTCATTCCAGGCTCTGGTATCCGCTACCCGCCCAAGGCTCCACAGCTGACCTCTAAATAGGACACGTGTCTATCAAGCAAACTGTATATGAATTAACCGTCCCCAAGAGGCTTCACCTCTTGAGCAGGGCAACACGTGACCTCTCCCAATCCATTTTACTGCGGGACTTTGTGGCAATCAGCCTTGAATTATTAAAGTGAGCAGTGAGCAATGATCAATTCATGCAGCCCCAGCCTGTCGTCCACGAAGCAGTACTTCAGCAGAAACTACACAGAGAACACTGGGAAATGCTTACAGACAATGCACATAAATGTGAAATATGTCAGGCCTGATATGTCAATAATGTAAACTGTTAAGGCTGAGGCGAAGCTAATCCAAAGGAAATGCTACCAGAGGACGGGGGTGAAGAGGCTCCAGCCTGGTTAGATTCCCTCCTTCATTAAGTGTGTAAAAGCGTGAGATTTCTGCACTCTCTCCATCCTGTCTAGACCAGAGGGACTGGCTGGGGAGCAGCATCTGGCCAGCCTGCGTACATGGAGAGGAGTGCCAGCTACCTTGCCCCCTAGGAGTGGGTCTCTGTGCAGCCTGTTATGAGATAGTGGTGACCATATGAAAGAACTGTGTGTGAATTATAAATGTGAGCCGGTCCACAAGAGAAGAGAGGAGAGGCAGGCAGTGAACACCGCAGTACTGCCAGCCAGCAATCTGAAAGGGCCCCTGGCCAGAGAAGGGCTTGGATGCAGCTTAAAACACAACCCTAAAGCTCTCTTATCTACATGAAGGAGACAGAGAAAATACGAAGTTGAAATAAGAAAAAAGAAAGATAGCAAGAAGCTAGGAAGTATGCAACCCAAGGAACCTGGAGAAGGAAGAGGGGGAAAAAATCCAATCAAAACTTAGTGAGGGGAGATGAGGAGCCAAGATAAACCAGGACTCAGAGCCCCCAAAACTGCAATCTCCTCTTAAGCCGGAGAGTGGCAGCTGGCAGAACAGCTGGTGAATAGGATTAATGTCAGAAGAATGAAATAAAACTCAACATATGTCCGAGCCTGAGGTGTTGGGACTGTGCGTGATTGTGCCCCCGGTGGATGCCATGTGTGCAGCTGGAAGGAGCCAGCCGCTGTGCTCTGCCGTGCCGTGCTGCTCCACTGTGCTCCAGACTCCAGCTCCTCTCTCTCTCTCTCTACCCCACAAGGTCACTTTTAACAACTACCACAATTAAATGCTTGGATAGCAAAATGTACTTTTTCTTGCCCCCTCCACTCCTCTCTCCGCCCTATTAAGGCAGCTGAGGTTGTTGCTATACTACATTTCTAATAATAATAATTTAATTAAAATTTGTATTAATGTGTAACACAAGGACATCAGTAGGGTTCAGAGCTTATTCCAGGACGCTCGAGGTACAGTAATTGGAAAGTTTAAGACATTGTTTTCTGGTATTTCTATATAGAAATAACTGAAAAGCAAAGAAAAAACTGAAAAGCAAATAAATAATCAAATGTTTTCCTCCTTCAAACAGACTGCCTTGAACCATAAAAGAGCACGTTGAATACCTTCTAAAGTTACACAGCCTATACCTACACCGGAAAGTTTATCAACTGATAATGAAGGCTTATTCAGATAGGAAACCAAAAAATAAGAACATGTAATGAACACCTTGCTGAAATGAAGTAGAGACAGCTTAAATCACACATTATGATAAACATAAAAATAAGCAAGTCTGTCTTAGGAGGTAAATAAATGAAAAGTAAAATGATACGGAGGAAGGAGCCAGTGCTGATGAGGGTCTCAACACTGTGAAGATGAGCATTACGAGGGAGATGTAGACTTAATTTGAATTTATAATTTCCATTTGATGTCGGTAATCATTAGGGTCCACACACTGTAATAAATTATAATAATTTCACACGAGAATTAAATTACTGGGTACCTTGCAGTGGAGACGATTTTTGTTGGGTACCCTGCAATCTAACTGTCAGATATAAACTCTGCTGCTAATCAATGCTCCAAAACATTCCCATTTATTCATCTGTGTTAAATGAA
Organism: Salvelinus namaycush; assembly: GCF_016432855.1. Taxonomy (NCBI): domain Eukaryota; kingdom Metazoa; phylum Chordata; class Actinopteri; order Salmoniformes; family Salmonidae; genus Salvelinus; species Salvelinus namaycush. The sequence goes on from NC_052336.1 coordinate 8,930,160, forward strand.
TAGAAGTGTGTGGATAACGCTGCTTACTGTGATCATGGCTGCTCAATGGGATTTACTAAATTAATGTGTGCCTGAGACTGTACAAGGACAAAAAAATACTAATCGGATCCACATGAATGATTAAATGTGCAGTGAAGCCAAGTGTCTGGCATAGCCCCCCAAACTTTATTTTATCTTAAACGTTTAGAGGCAACGCCGATGTGCTTCACAGATTCCTCTGCATTATACACAGAATCTAAATGCTGCCTTAATAAAAAAAAGAAGTGATACTAAAGTGAAAAAAGAAAGACTTTACAAGCATGGTAATACTGATATAATGTTATAATGTGCTCTCCAGGTCCATCCAGGATATTTCATCCATGATAATTACAGGTGCATACTATGCTTTTAGGCTTTATATTACTTTACTTGATTTTCAGTGTGTGTAGGTGTGTGTGTGTGTGTGTGTGTGTGTGTGTGTGTGTGTGTGTGTGTGTGTGTGTGTGTGTGTGTGTGTGTGTGTGTGTGTGTGTGTGTGTGTGTGTGTGTGTGTGTGTGTGTGTGTGTGCAGATATGTTGAGAACATGGCAAAAGCATATACAGTATCTGGTACCGTACATATAAATTCAACAAGATTACTTTACATATAATGATTTAGGACATACAGTGCCTTCGGAAAGTATTCAGACCCCTTTTTCCACATTTAGTTAGATTACAGCCTTATTCAAATAATGTATTTAATTGTATTTACTCATTAATCTACACACAATACCCCATAATGACAATTTTTTGCTAATTTATAAACATTTTAAAACAGAAATATGACATTTACATAAGTATTCAGAGCCTTTACTTAGTATTTTGTTGAAGCACCTTTGGCAGCTATTACTCGAGTCTTCTTGGGTATGACGCTACAAGCTTGGCACACCTGTATTTGGGGAAATTCTCCCATTTTTCTCTGCAGATCCTCTCAAGCTCTGTCAGGTTGGATGGGGAGCGTCACTGCACAGCTATTTTCAGGTCTCTCCAGAAATCTTCGATTGGGTTCAAGTCCGGGCTCTGGCTGGGCCACTCAAGAACATTCAGAAACTTGTCCCAAAGCCACTCCTGCGTTGTCTTGGCTGTGTGTTTAGGGTCGTTGTCCTGTTGGAAGGTAAACCTTCACCCCAGTCTGAGGTCCTGAGCGCTCTGGAGGAGGTTTTCATCAAGGATCTCTCTGTACTTTGCTCTTTTCATTTTTGCCTCGATCCTGACTAGTCTCCCAGTCCCTGCCGCTGAAAAGCACCCCCACAGCATGATGCAGCCACCACCATGCTTCACCGTAGGGATGGTGCCAGGTTTCCTCCAGACGTAATGCTTGGCATTCAGGCCAAAGAGTTCAATCTTGGTTTCATCAGACCAGAGAATCTTGTTTCTCATGGTCTGAGAATCTTTAGGTGCCTTTTGGTAAACTCCAAGCGTGCTGTCATGTGCCTTTCACTGAGGAGTGGCTTCCGTCTGACAACTCTACCATGAAGGCCTGATTGCTGGAGTGCTGCAGAGATGGTTGTCCTTCTGGAAGGTTCTCCCATCTCCACAGAGGAACTCTAGAGCTCTGGCAGAGTGACCAACGGGTTCTTGGTCACCTCCATGACCAAGGCCCTTCTCCCCCGATTGCTCAGTTTGTCCGGGCGGCCAGCTCTAGGAAGAGTCTTGCTGGTTCCAAACTTCTTCCATTTAAGAATGATGGAGGCCACTGTGTTCTGGACCTTCAATGCTGCAGGCATTTTTTGGTACCCCTCCTTCTGTACCTCGACACAATCCTGTCTCGGAGATCTACGGACAATTCCGTCGACCTCATGGCTTGGTTTTTGCTCTGACATACACTGTAATCTGTGGGGCCTTATAAGGTATCTTTTTAAAAGTTTTATAAATTAGCAAACATTTCTAAAAAACTGTTTAACTTCGTCATGTGGGGTATTGTGTGTAGATTGCTGAGGATTTGTATTTATTTAATCCATTTTAGAATAAGGCTATAACGTAACAAATGTGGAAAAAGTCAAGGGGTCTGAATACTTTCCGAAGGCACTGTATATATTCAAATAAAACTTTAATTTGTCTAATTAAGGGGCGCCTATTTGCTATTGCAGTCTGTGACATTCTCAGTTTCTACCAAGCAGCAATTAAAGATGTTTATGAACCAGCTCTGTTTACTGGGATGTCAGAGTTCAGGATGTACACACATTGCTCTGTGGACGGCGAGTCCAAAGGTCACTATTTTTAGATGACGACCTCCATTCTCTAACCCATACCCCGCCACACACACACACACACACACACACACACACACACACACACACACACACACACACACACACACACACACACACACACACACACACACACACACACACACACACAAAATTATGTTTTAGTTTACAAAGTAATTGAGCCATGATCTGAACAACTGGTACGGTGCCAAAATATTAAATTGGTTAAGTCTAAGCAGCACTGCATGTACAAATGTTCTCATATGCAAGGTCTCAACCAGTTTTTGTATTGAATATCTCTATCTCTGAGACTGAACACAATAGACATTTATGATGCTAGGCCAGCCAGACCAGGGAGAATTAGGATGATGAAGTAACCATAGTACTTCAAAGGTTAAGAATTCCAATTTCTAGGAAGTCCCCTTCGCTGGCCCACAGCTAAACGTCTCAATGCACTATTGTTCCAAAATGGTTCTGCAACAATGGGAGCCGTATTTTCCTTTGAAACAAACCATCCCCTTTCTCTGGGATCCAGAGCCACACGGACTGAGACAAGCTGTGCAAGGATGGAAGAATTCAGATCTCATGTGAGGCTGAGCTCATTGCCCAGCCATGACTTTAACAAAAAGTTAACAACACAAGTCTTACGGTAGCCGCCATGAAGCCAACTGGCACCCAGGAGAGAACTACAAACAGACAGGAAGAGTTGGAGAGAAGAGGGGAGGAGAAGAGGGGAGAAGAAGAGGGATGGAGAAAGTGGGGTGCCTCACCACACAAATCACTAATTGCAGCATTATGATAAGTGGTACTGAGTTACAGGAAAATGTCATTCCAGCCCAGCGATCATTAATTATAATCCAAAGTCATAATTTTAACCTATCATTGGAACTTCATGACATGTAATGGATGCCAGGGTCTTAAAACATATTAACCACTCGACCTCCGCAGGCTTAAAATTATATCGGGGGCACTCCCAACGAGAGATGGTGTTCGCCGAATAATTATAATCATCAGCACTCAAGCTTTGCACCGCAATAAAACATGTTCCTATCCGTTTCTTCTGACATCCTAATCTCATCTTTTGGCACATGTGAAATGTTATTGAACAAGGCGGGAGAGAAAGAGAGTGAGAGCAGACATTTGTTTTATCACAAGTGATTAAACAGTCTGTTCAAGAGGCAGACATCAAAGTGGAGTGTAGAATATTCATGCTCAGTGTTAGGTGGAAAACAATGCAAATATTGTACAAGGAGGATCTGTGTAATTTGTCATGTCTGTCTGTACCGAGGCAGATTTGCTAGCTGGATGGCTGACGTACCATAGTCTTATAAAACAAGCATGCGATGTGCCCTGAAATCATTAGCAGGCCACAGGGGCCGTCTGTGCCCATGGTGTGGGTTACATTGACACTATTTTCATCCCCGGTCAGATGACACCAGCTCTTTTGTCCAGTTATGTGTGGAGAATGCCTGGGAACCAAACGCCAAGGCTTGGACAGAGATACTGGGCAGAGACTTTCCCAGTATAACCCCTCTCAGACACACACACACACACACACACACACACACACACACACACACACACACACACACACACACACACACACACACACACACAACCCTGTTCTAATGTCCTACTGTCCATCCAACTGGCCCATGTCTGCCCCCCCCCCCCCCCCCCCCCCTCCACACACACACCTCCCATCTCCCCCAAGCTCCAGGCTGATTACGTAAAGCCTGTCCATGCCGGTCCCTGTTCTGCATAAAGGAGTCTGCTATTTCCAGATCCACAGCTCCAGCACAATGACAGATTTAGGAGCATTAATGGGCTCTGCCTTCTTGTGTGTCAGCATTCTGCCCTCACTGTAGCATTCCAAATACTGAGGGGTCACATGAAACAGCCAGGCTATTAAAGCTGCTGAAAGTGTAGTCTCCAGTACACTCCTATTCTATACAAGCTGTTATTCTACACTGTTTTGTCTTTTAGTCTGTTTAAAGTAACATTGAAATTCATAGAACAAAATACATAAAAACTCTTCCATAGCTTCTCAATCATTTTTAAAATGAAGCACTATGTGGGTGGCTGTACTATAGGTCTGGCCAGAGCTGAGATCCAGCTGATGGGATGCACCTATGGGGAGTGTGTCTGAACACAAACAGGCCTCTGTAAGGCCCTGGCTGTGATTTGTCTCCCTAAGACACCCATTTCCTCCTATCAGGGGGTTCCTGTGCAGCCACTGGGCCAGCAACACAATGGGAGCGTTGTGCTCCTCAGGCGCAGGGGGACAGAGTCAACAGCTGAATCCCGGGAAGATGGCTCCCGGAATGCTTCACAGCAGTTGCTACTGTTGACCAATGGGAATATGAGAAGAGGGAAGGTGATCCCAATGCAGCGAAGAATGGCACACTGAAGAAGCAGCTGCTTGTTTTGTCATCTCAAAGAGGGAGAGCTCCACTTTAGACGGATTTAGCTACAACCCCCTATGCTGTTCTTGTTCTGTCAGGACTCCCCTGTCTCTCCTAACTCCTAGGAGGCAGTCGTGGTGTGGTGTGTATGGGTTCTGTTTGGACTGCATACTAAATCCATCGTTCAGAGAAGGCAGGCTGGAGAGTGAGAGTGGAGCGTGCTCCCTGTGCCCCACACTTAGCCATGTCATTTAGCTCTGGGCTCTGTTCACTAGCCTGGAGGCAGAGGGGCAGTGCTGTGGCAGGAGAGAGAGGGAGGGGAGGGGGAGATGAGGGAGGAGTTTTGGGGGTGAGAGAGGAAGGGGAGGAGTGGTAGAGCTGGTATCTTTTGGTAAAAGTTTGCATGTCAGGCTGGCAGACTGCCCGCGGCATACAGCCGAAAAATCTATTTAACGTCTGCTTCACAGGGTGACAAGAGGTTTGATTGGCAGAGTGCAGAGAGCAGCTTTTGATCATGTGTCCTAACAAGTGATTCCAGCTCATGTCTCTTCAGCCTGAACAGCTCCACATTACCTATTCAAACAAAAGTGACAGACCAGAGCACTGCTCCACAGGGCTGGCAGACCACGCCATGGGCCAAGAATGAACACAGGCACACACATAGAGAGAAAGAGAGAGAGAGAAAGGCACACACATAGAGAGAAAGAAAGAGAGAGAAAGGCACACACATAGAGAGAAAGAGAGAGAGAGAAAGGCACACACATAGAGAGAAAGAGAGAGAGAGAAAGGCACACACATAGAGAGAAAGAGAGAGAGAGAAAGGCACACACATAGAGAGAAAGAAAGAGAGAGAAAGGCACACACATAGAGAGAAAGAGAGAGAGAGAAAGGCACACACATAGAGAGAAAGAGAGAGAGAGAGAGAGAGAAAGGCACACACAGAGAGAGAAAGAGAGAGAGAGAAAGGCACACACATAGAGAGAAAGAGAGAGAGAGAAAGGCACACACATAGAGCGAAAGAGAGAGAGAGAAAGGCACACAGAGAGAAAGGCACACACATAGAGCGAAAGAGAGAGAGAGAAAGGCACACACATAGAGAGAGAGAGAGAGAGAGAGAGAGAGAGAGAGAGAGAGAGAGAGAGAGAGAGAGAAAAGCACACACATAGAGAGAAAGAGAGAGAGAGAAAGGCACACATAGAGAGAAAGAGAGAGAGAAAGGCACACACATAGAGAGAAAGAGAGAGAGAAAGGCACACACATAGAGAGAGAGAGAGAAAGGCACACATAGAGAGAAAGAGAGAGAGAAAGGCACACACATAGAGAGAAAGAGAGAGAGAGAAAGGCACACATAGAGAGAAAGAGAGAGAGAAAGGCACACACATAGAGAGAAAGAGAGAGAGAGAAAGGCACACACATAGAGAGAGAGAGAGAGAGAGAGAGAGAGAGAGAGAGAGAGAGAGAGAGAGAAAGGCACACACATAGAGAGAAAGAGAGAGAGAGAAAGGCACACACATAGAGAGAAAGAGAGAGAGAAAGGCACACACATAGAGAGAAAGAGAGAGAGAGAAAGGCACACACATAGAGAGAGAGAGAGAGAGAGAGAGAGAAAGGCACACACATAGAGAGAGAGAGAGAAAGGCACACACATAGAGAGAGAGAGAGAGAGAGAGAGAGAGAGAGAGAGAGAGAGAGAGAGAGAGAGAGAGAGAAAGGCACACACATAGAGAGAAAGAGAGAGAGAGAAAGGCACACACATAGAGAGAAAGAGAGAAAGGCACACACACACACATACAGTGCATTCGGGAAAGTATTCAGACCAGTTGACTTTTTCCACATTTTGTTACATTATAGCCTTATTCTAAAATGTATTAAATCGCTATTTCCCCCTCATCAATCTACACACAATACCTCATAATGACAAAACAGGTTTTAAGAAATATTTGCTAATTTACAATAAAATAAATAAACTGAAATATAACATTTACATAAGTATTCAGACCCTTTACTCAGTACTTTGTTGAAGCACCTTTGGCATTGACTACAGACTTGAGCGTCGCTGCACAGCTATTTTCAGATCTCTCCAGAGATGTTCGATCGGGTTCAAGTTCGGGCTCAAGGACATTCAGAGACTTGGCCCGAAGCCACTCATGCGTTGTCTTGGCTTTGTGAACCTTCGCCCCAGTCTGAGGTCCTGAAAGCTCTGGAACAGGGTTTCATCAAGGATCTCTCTGTGCTTTGCTCCGTTCATCTTTCCCTCGATCCTGACTAATCTCTCAGTCCCTGCCGCTGAAAAACATCCCCACAGCATGATGCTGTCACCGCCATGCTTCACCGTAGGGATGGTACCAGGTTTGGCCAGGCGGCCAGCTCTAGGAAGAATCTTGGTGGTTCCAAACTTCTTCCATTTAAGGATGATGGAGGCCACTGTGTTCTTGGGGACCTTCAATGCTGCAGAAATGTTTTGGTACCCTTCCCCAGATCTGTGCCTCGACACAATCCTGTCTCAGAGCTCCACAGACAATTCCTTCAACCTCATGGCTTGGTTTTTGCTCTGACATGCACTGTCAACTGTGGGACCTTATATAGACAGGTGTGTACCTTTCCAAATAATGTCCAATCAATTGAATTTACCACAGATGTAAACAGTTGTAGAAACATCTCAAGGATGATCAACGGAAACAGGATGCACCTGAGCTCAATTTCGAGTCTCATAGCAAACTTATTTTTAATTGTCACATGCGTTGAATACAACGGGTGTAGACTTTACCGTGAAATACTTGCTTACGAGCCCTTAAATTTTTTTTTTTTTTTAAATCACAAGAGGAATAAAATACACAAGAATGGAGCTATATGCAGGGGTACCACACACACACACACACACACACACACACACACACACACACACACACACACACACACACACACACACACACACACACACACACACACACACACACACACACACACACACACACACACACACACACACACACACACACACACGCACGCATACACTCAGAGGCACAAACACTTAGAGACAAAACCACTAAAATACTCAAACATACACAAATACAACAGCCACTGATCAAATATGTCACTTGTATCAAGATAAGCAGGTTGTCAGATAGACAGAAGAGAAGGACAATTATTAAAGGAGAAGACAAGAAGATGGAGCACGAGTGGAAAGGAGAGGAAGAGAGAAACAAGCGTTTGACTGATGTTTGGGGGACTGGGGAGAGTAGAGGAGAGCTAAGTGTTTGAAGCGTGCCTCAAAACCTGCAGGTTCACCTCGAATAGCAGCCAACACATTAAAAAGGCGACTGGGTCTCCAGCCTCATTGCATATGCATCGAGTCAGAGGCTCACACCACAGATCATTATAACAAAGATTCCTATTAATTAGGTGGGATTAAACAGAGCCAGACGACGGGGCAGCTGGATAGAGGGGAGAGGGAACAAGACAGAGAGCTTGTCCTACTATATTATTTCTTAAGCAAACCTTTACGTGAGTCATAAGAACACAACCAGATACTGTGGGCATGAATGAAAATACCTTTCCACAAGAAATCCTGAGCTTGGCTAATAACAATGTATTACGCATACAGTTTCAAAGGGTACAAATCACCTGTAGCCAATTTTACAGTGAGCTTCCATGGCTGAGACAGCAGGATTGGGGCAGAGACTGTGTTAGGACTAAGTCATGAGTTCATCAGTATTAATCAGGCCAAAGGCTTGGAGCTGATCCTATTCTCTTCCAAAGCTTTCTCCCATCCCTGAATCTCATTACACACCCTGTCGTAATAGAGGATAATGACCCTGCCCTTCCTTAGCACACAATGCTGATTACAAACCCACACTCACACTGCAGCACTGCCACAGACACTGGGATAACACATAGCCCAGAGACGGATTACAACTACATGCAGAGGGATGGAGGGAGAGAGAGAGAGAGAGAGAGAGAGAGAGAGAGAGAGAGAGAGAGAGAGAGAGAGAGAGAGAGAGAGAGAGAGAGAGAGAGAGAGAGAGAGAGAGAGAGAGAGAGAGAGAGAGAGAGAGAGAGAGAGAGAGAAGAGATAGAGATAGAGAGAGAGAGAGCGATGGGAGAGAGAGAGAGAGAGAGAGCGATGGGAGAGAGAGAGAGAGAGAGAGAGAGAGAGAGAGAGAGAGAGAGAGAGAGAGAGAGAGAGCGAGAGATGGGGGAGCGAGAGAGAGAGAGCAAGAGAAAGAGAGGGAGAGAGCGAGTGTCACGACTTCCGCCGAAGTCGGTCCCTCTCCTTGTTCGCGCGGTGTTCGGCGGTCGAAGTCACCGACCTGCTAGCCATTGCTGATCCATTTTTCATTTTCCATTGGTTTTGTCTTGTCTTCCTTCACACCTGGTTCAAATCCCATCAATTACATGTTGTGTATTTAACCCTCTGTTTCCCCTCATGTCCTTGTCGGTGATTGTTTGATTGTATGTTATGTGCAAGTTATGTTCTGGTGTGTGACGGGTTTTGTACCCACTTTTATTATTTTGTATATTTTGGTTTTCAGAGTTTTGTGAGCACTTATTAAACGACTCCGTTTATACCAAGTTCGTTCTCCTGCGCCTGACTTCCCTGCCACCAACACGCACCCTTTACAGAGAGAGAGAGAGAGAGAGAGAGAGAGAGAGAGAGAGAGAGAGAGAGAGAGAGAGAGAGAGAGAGAGAGAGAGAGAGAGAGAGAGAGAGAGAGAGAGAGAGAGAGAGAGAGAGAGAGAGAGAGAGAGATGGGGAGATAGATATATACTGATTGGCATTACATAGAGTATGACTGAGATTGAGAATCATACATTCAGATCAACCAACTAAACAGCACGATTTGACCACTCATGTCACACAGTGGAGGCCATCTGCTGCTGACGTGTGTGATCTCTTTCAAAATACTTCTACCTCAGAGAGGAAGGCTGTGATTTGGTGAACTGTCCCTGTGGATGAAGGTGCTGTGGCTTCACACTGGTATGGTAATTAGTCAATAGGCCTTGCTGTGGTCCAGGTGCACTGCTAACCAGATACTCTGACTGACACGGCTAGCTTCTGTTGGCCATAGCCTGGCTCCTGTGCACCATAGTGTGGAGTGTGGATCTCCTCTCAGCTCCAAGGAGGTTGGGTTACTGCCTTGGGGAGAAGTCCTCACCCTTTCACATTAGCAACTGTTCATAGAGTCACAGGTCACCCAGGGTTGCATGTTACCCTCTGAGACAGGACCTCCAGCATGCACACCTGTTCCCAGGGGGTCAGGACATCCCAACTCAATGGGGAGCGACCTCTCCTTCTCACTTCTTCTCCACAGACAGACTAGAGTCATCACAGGAACACTGTGAGATACTGTGTACTGTTATACAGGCCAACCACCAGGTTGAACTGTAAAAGCAGTTCCGTTACACCAGAATATAGATGTTATGTACTGCAATCTCTAGTGCAACCTGAAATCTAAAAAGCCTTGTGTATTTTTTCCATAAGGGAACATAGACCTAGAACATGTTTCAATATCCCAGGCCAGTGTTGGGTTTAGGGTTAGCCTGCAGCCCTGCCACAGTCCTGCCTGAAACATGTCATTCAGTCTAGCCGGCCTATAAACATGGATTAAAATATAACAAACAAGCTTTTAGCAGCAGTCAGAACTATTCCTGGCAATACGACACTATAGTGGCACAGGCAGAGGACTGTTGATGCCCAGGCAAAAAGGGGACGTTTGTGCATGCATGCCTGTGTGTTGACATTCCCTGATGCAAGCAGCAAGTCTCTGTAACAGAGTACACTACAAAGAAGGAGATTAATATCTGACCAGGTTGAGTGCATCACTTTCTGATATGCCTCCGTGCACAGAAACTGCGTTGTGCTCGACAGGCCACCGATAAAGAACAAAGACATGTCTCGGCATGCCACTCAATGCACAATAGAAAGAGACATTAGGAATTCATTAACTGTAAGCAAATCCAATCCAGAGCTGGTTGTGCTGGCAAGGATTCAACCTGTCTGTATAGAGCCCAAAGGAACAGGCTAAAACCTAACAAACACAACTATCACCTGTCCTTGTCTTGGGGACAACACAGTGTTGACTCCCTATAGCCATTATTCATACTTTAGTGCATTATAGGAAGCTGGTCTAACTGCATGTGAATCCAACCAAGGTCACCTTGGATCTTCATAATGGAGACCATTTTTATTTTTCCCTTAATACCTTATACTGACATTTTTAACTCTTGACAAGTGGTGTCTGGAAAGCACTCCATAAATAATGCATTTACAATACCTAGTAAATAAACATTGGGCACAATCGTTAGCCTTCCTGGCCACTGAGTCTAATAGAGTTTTTACAGCTAAGGTGGCTATTCAGCTTAATGCAGTCCTCACTGCTGGGAGGACATTTCATTCATTAGCACAGTCACAAGCACTTAGAGCACTTTAAGGACCAGTGACAGAGAGGACGGAGGAGGGGTGGGAGGGCGGTAGAGCCGCTGAGTATGGCCACTGTGGCGGGTTCAGGCACGGAGCACTGAGATGGCAGCCCAGTTAGGCAAAGTTGCGGTCAACCTCCGTCTGATTGGATTTGAGGGCAGCGAACCCTGAAGATGATATACATTTAATCAACGTTTTGTTGGGGAACTGAAAGAGGCATGGCCGGCCGGCGGAAGGAGACTCTGTCATCGTCTGTTAGGACTGCTCTCTGTCCCAGTCCACAGCTTTACCGTCGCTCAGTAGCAAATATGGCCTCTGGACTAGCACAACGTCACACAATTATCTAAATGACACTTTCTGACTCATTCATCACTAAATCTAAGAGGATATACAATGTCCAGTTTAAACAACTTCAAAGTTAATGGTGTAGTAACAAGTGTCTACATTGTAGTAGGTGAAACAGAGAGGATTCTCATGCCCTCTACCATTAAGGTCAGCAAGCTCAGTCTTGATCCATCATCACAATGAGATGAGATTCCTGACCAGGGACATAACAGGGAGGACTCAGTCAGAATAATGGCAGCAGATGGTGTCTCGCTCTGCTCTGAAGACTCCAGTGATCCAGACCAGTGGAGGGACTAAAGCAGGGTGGATTAGGAGGAACAGTTGTCTCCATGATAGCATAGATTAGATAAGTGATATATTTAGCTCATCGCTGCTTTGTCTTACATTAGCCAGGTCATTAAGGCAACAAATGGTGGCTCTCCAACCTCCTGGTATGCCCGTAATGGGTTAATCCTGCCCTTTCAAGATGCTCACAGAGGCTCTCTATAAACACTGACATAGATTATGAACGGTAACAACAGTTACCCGCCTGCCCTACACACTGTACTCTGTAATATCCCTTCTGATGTACAGCAATCACACAGTCATCTCTACTGATGGAGTTGGTGTCAAGTGTCCACAACGACACTGAATCTCTCCATTCCAGCAGCTTACAGACGACATATTGAACTTCGTGAGCCTCTTGTCTTGTTCTGTGTTCTCAGAAACTAATTTCCTCCAACAAGGGAGTTTATTTAGGTGGTGTTGATGCATGGCGCATGAGGCAGGGCCAGGCTCTTTTATTAACAGGAGATTAAAACAGCTGTACTGCACGTTGAAGCACTCTCTCCTCCCTGCGCTAACATACGGCCCTGGATTACCAGCTGCACTTGACCATTTAAATTACTGCAACAACCGGCCCTCACCAGCTGGGGCTCCTTACCATAACGCACGCCTTCGCCACAGAGGGCTCAGAGGAGTGCGCCCGCCGCAGAAAACAACCCCATCAGAAACCAGAGACACATGAGAGATGTCCTCTGTGCCGAGGGAAAGGTATCATCTCTGGAAAAGTCAAGGGGATGAAACTAACGATACCATTAAGACCACAGGGGAAGAAATACTAGTTAAGATACTGTTTTTACCATTAAACACATACGTCAACAATATCATAAATAATGAATCTGAAGAAATGATCGTAAATCTAGTATCTAATATTGCTAAAATCTAACATCGTTATTAGTAATAGTAGAATTTGGATGACCTAATTAAATGAGGAGTATTAGATATTGGGATGGAGATGATCTACTGAATAATCCAGGATAGTTGATACTGTGCAAAGACCACAAAACAAACACTTTATAAAAAGAAAGCAACAAATTATTTTTAAACGAACGGACGTCTAATTTATTCGTGTGATGTAGCGCTTAAGCTAAGAGCTCCCCAGACGCTGAATGAGACACCAGCGTCCCCAGGGAGCTCCAAGTCTGATTGAATACTACACTATACTACTAGTGCCGTGCTAATTAAGAATGGGGGAAATGTTGTAGCGGCTCTTTCAAACATTTGTTTTTCCGCTGTGCGTTCTTCTTACAGTCTGCAGTCTGGGGGAGAGAGTTGGGAGGTGACAGAAGGTTCTGTTGGGTACTGTGAGATACCATATAGGACTAGGGAGTGGAGGGTTACCATAGGGTGACAGAAGGTTCTGTTGGGTACTGTGAGATACCATATAGGACTAGGGAGTGGAGGGTTACCATAGGGTGACAGAAGGTTCTGTTGGGTACTGTGAGATACCATATAGGACTAGGGAGTGGAGGGTTACCATAGGGTGACAGAAGGTTCTGTTGGGTACTGTGAGATACCATATAGGACTAGGGAGTGGAGGGTTACCATAGGGTGACAGAAGGTGCTGTGGGGTACTGTGAGATACCATATAGGACTAGAGAGTGGAGGGTTACCATAGGGTGACAGAAGGTTCTATTAAGTGCATTTGATATGTGAGGAAATTAGGAAAATTAGGTACTATATGGTACAGTAAACTGAATGAATTAAATTGGCACATGCATCCCTGTTAATAGCCAGGACTCATTTTG
>NC_052336.1:8946127-8986127 GCF_016432855.1 Salvelinus namaycush
TGTGGGGAGCGGCGCTGGGTTAATCAGCTGGCGCAGGTTCAGGGCACAGCCCACACAGACGCATGGCACAGCAGTGGAGTCAGGTAATCAGCAAAGGCAACACTTTCAGCCTTCTCGCCGTCTGCCTCTCTCCCCCCTCTCTCTCTCTCTCTGTCAATCCCTCCTTCTCCCCTCTCACACTCCCTCTCCCATGCGCCATCTGTACCAAGTCAACTTGAGCTGACGGGATCTCGACACTTCACTTTTCCAACTTCAATGTTTACAATTTAATGGTAAAAACTAATTGTCACGCAGGGCCAAGGCCATGGAAATCCACAGCCAACTGTGATGTGACAATAGTGGGGAAAACTAATGTTGCTAGCTTTGAGGTACATTTGTGTTAGTCTTTCTATAACTAACCTGCAGACTTGTCATTGCCCCATGTTCTAGTCCTCCTTCCTTGACCTCATGTCGCTCCTCAGTACAAATCCCAGCCTGCCACCACCATCCATCTGATAGACTCTACTCAGACTAGAAGCTCCATTAACTGGTAGTGTTCAGGTTTGATACAACCCTTCAGTTCACAAGGTCTCCACCATGTCTCGCTGTATTTTCTGTTCAACGCAGAACAATCAACCAGAACAAGATCATTTTACATATTGTTGTTACATATGTTATATATTGGCTGGTATTGCTCAAGTTAAAAAGGCAGCAAAAACTTTTGTTTTTCATATCTGGATAAAATAATAATAATTGAAGTAATGATAAACTGAAAAGGATTTAACATTATGTAAACTAAATGCAAGCATTTCCTCCCTCAGATCCAAAATGAATAGAAGGAACTTTCATACGGATCCTTTCATTCTATCAAGAGGCTGTCGAGTGATTGCAGTTTGTAACAGGAGACAATGCACAAAACATTCTTTCAAATGCTGTTCTAATTACCTTCATCACTAACGGCCCTGTGATCCAATTAGAGCCTGTCAGAAGAGCGGACCACCTGAGCAATCTCCTGACTGTCATTTACATACTTGACGACAAGAACAGTGTCTCCAGACCGCCCAGCATCCTTAGAAAACAAGCCGGGACAAAGGGGCTGGGACAGGGCTGTGGGTGGGACGTGGGTGGGCAGGAGGAGTGGGGGGCAGCGACTCTCTCCCAGCAGCCACTGCAGTGTGGAGGGGTGGCCCCTGGAAGGCTACTTCAGAGCCCCTCTGGGTCTCTTTACTGCAGGCCCGTCTGTCACAAACAACCACCTGCCTCCCCGGCTACAGCCCACAAGTGCCTCTGCTCTTCTCTCCTCCACACACATCAAAGCAGCTCCACAGATTGTCTGGGGCCTGCTGCAGATGTACACAACAACACATATTGTGGGAGATGTTTCTTTGATGACAAATAGAATGCAGCCTGAAGAAGAAGCGTAGCAACATTCCGTTCTGTCTTAATTTGTCAGACTGTGGTATTGAATTTTTATTGGGATGCTGTGTAGTGTAATACACGTTTTACTGTTGATATCTCTAGGCCTGTTCAGCCTAATAATAACCTGTAGCTGATTATAGTTGGTTTGGTGCTGCCTATCTGAGGGTCCCAGGATCCCTACGGCTTCACAGTATTAGAGACAGTACCCATGGCTGGGAGGAGGAGGGAGGGGCTGGGCATGTGAAGAGTTCCCTTTTACAAGCACAGAACAATGGGTGGCTGTTGAGCCTGTATCTTGGCCCCAGTGCATCCTGGTCCAGAGAGAGCCTCCAGTGAGGGAGTCAGGCGGCTGGGTGGCTGAGGGGCCCGGGCAGGCCCTCTAGAACAGATACCCTCTCAGAGACTTTGTTCCACTGTCGTATTGTCTCCCTATTTATAGTTTCATCAAATCTGTGTGTGACGTTAAAATGCAACTCAATACGTTGTTGTCCTCTTCTTTTAGAGTGGGGAGGATCTCAAGACACTCGTGAGAGCTTAGACTTCAAAGACAAGTGCTTGGCAGAACGCATGGTCTTAAGTCCGAGGGCTCTGTTGTGACCGTGTCCTTGTGGGAGAAATTCCTCTCTGTTAGGGCACAGTGACAAGACAGTTTTGTGTGTGTGTGTGTGTGTGTGTGTGTGTGTGTGTGTGTGTGTGTGTGTGTGTGTGTGTGTGTGTGTGTGTGTGTGTGTGTGTGTGTGTGTGTGTGTGTGTGTGTGTGTGTGTGTGTGTGTGTGTGTGTGTGTGTGTGTGTGTGTGTGTGTCAGGCTTACTCACACTCAGAGGCTAGACAGTGGTGAAAGTCATCAACGGAAAATTCTGAACATTGTCTGGAATCTACCTCACCCCTGACAACATTGGAAAACAGACCGCTGTTGTACAGAGACAATAATACGGTACCCTCTGAAACCTTCTGATGGCTTGCCAGTAAATAGTGAAGGGTACACTGAGTCATTACAGTAGACACTGAGTATTACAGCAGGACGGCAGCTAGCTATAGACCCTATATCAGATAGATCCACAAAAACACTGCTAAGACATATTACTCTTCATTCTTTGGGATGTATGTTTTCTAGGAATTACAAGATGTATCAATGATTCCTCACTCCTACTTATATTATTTTAGTATTTTTTAGCAGTTGTAATATCTCTACTAGTCAACTGGTCTACTGGTCTACAGGGTGGTGTCTCTCACCATGCGCTGCTGGGCTGACACCATGCTGTCCCAGTCACTCTCTGGAGGGACACTGCTGAGGGGCTGCAGTTCGTCCATGGAGCCCTTGCTGTGGAGCAGGCTGTGCAGGGGCAGCTGGGGCGTCCCGTGGGCCTCCGCACTCTCCTCCTTATCCCAGGACAGGTGGTCCTGACTCATGGCTTCCTCCCCATCGGCGACGGAGGCAAACGGAGAGGTGGCTTGCTTGGAAGACATTATTCTGCTGTGGAAGAGAGAAAGAGAATAGGACAATCGGTCAGAAAACTTCAAAGCCTCATAGTTAAACGTCAGACAGTTTTATGACACTGGGACGACAAAACAGCTTATGTTACATTGTATTTAAGACAGGTATGCTGGATGTTTCACCATCCTCACATCAACCTACACCTGTTGGTGCCCTGAAAAACAATGCTGGACCTGAGTCAAAGTTGGAGAGATCCTATCAATGGTCATGTGGCCTGCTGAGGAGGTGTGAGAGCAGGCCATGGGGCTTCTCCTAATCCTTTGTTTCATGTAAATGGTGGAGATGAGGCTGGAGATGAGGCTGGAGCGGTGCCTGTATCTGGGTCAGGCCCAACCCTCCCTCCCTCCACCCAGCCAATGATTAGGCTGCTAAGAGGGTTACTATACCACATAACATGCTCTCATTGAAGCTCTACCACAGCCCCAGATAGTGTCCCAGTCAAGCCCCAGTCAATAATGACCCTAGATAAAGTTAAACATGACAACACTACTCTCTAGTGCTCCAAATTCAGAAAATGCCTTAAACCGCTTTTGTTTGATTATGATAAACAATTATAAGGAGACGAGTCAAAGTAATGTGCTTGTCCTCTTAATTAACAGAAGAGCCTTAATTGATTGAATTGAACAGTTGACAGAATGATCCTGCCACCAAACACAACACCAACCCCAAGCTGCTTCCTTTTTACTTCCACTCTCCAAATTAGCAAACGATTAACTTTTCAGTGCTACACTATTTCTCCAGGCCAATAAATCCTACTTAAGCAGCTTGTAAATCAGATCCTGGCAGTGGAAGACAGAATTTAAAAATCTGTCACAAGCTTTCATGAATATTACAGTGAAGAGTGCACTTGACATATCAGGTGCAAAGAAAACAAACGTTAATACCAATTTAAACAGTGTTGAATTTTTTTATGTAGCTGAACATTTCCTCTCATATAATCTTACAGCTAATTTTGCCTTTTCTTACAATTACAATTACAATAAGGCCACCCTCATGCTGTGACCTACAATGACTGAAATGAATACTGTGTCAGAAAATCGAATTATGTGATTGGTATTAATAAGATAATAATATGGCATTACTACTGATCTGAAGTGGGGAAAAGGAGCCAGTCCATATTTACTGGTCATTTTATTTTCTCCATGCCCCTGATCTGCCTCTATCTAAGCTGCTGGGTACTTAACAATGAAAACAGCATGTGAGCCTCAAGTCTAGGTCTCATCTCTGCTGTAGCATCTTCTATGCCAAGGAAAGGCAGGGATGGGCAGGGGAAGACAGGGAGAGACAGGGAGGGGAGCTCAGACTGTGAGAAATCTGGCCCATTCTCCTCTCTTCCACAGAGTCAATGTGACGGAGGTTTAGCCGCCCCATTAGCTAGGCTATGGGCTGGAGGAAGGAGACAGAGAGGTGGGTATTCTAGGTCAAGGGCTGTGGTGTGATCGTGTCCTTGTGCTGCCTGCTGGGAGGACCATGAGACAGACAGACAGACAGACAGACAGACAGACAGACAGACAGACAGACAGACAGACAGACAGACAGACAGACAGACAGACAGACAGACAGACAGACAGACAGACAGACAGACAGACAGACAGACAGACAGACAGACAGACAGACAGACAGACAGACAGACAGACAGACAGAGGAGAGGAAGGTAAGGTTATGGAATCAGCTAACCCACACCTCAGCCAACTCCACTGTACCTCACCAGACTCTGCCAAATTAATGGCATGGGGTTCACAGAGGGCTCAAAACAAACTTGACACAGGGAGAGATTAACACACAGTTTGGTGTTAGAATAATCTGATCAAGAGTCTAGGTGCTTCCTCCCCGTACGTGAGGATTGTGCACATCGCATGCCGCTGTTAGGCCCGCCAGCGCTCAGCAGCCTCAGCTCCACGAAAGAATGACACACACACAGCGCTGAACAGCAGAGTAGACTGGCACTCTCAATGTGAATTGTTAAATACAGTTCAATAACTGAGTTCAGAGCCAGCACATTACTGTATTTCACAAGGCATTACAATAAAGAGTGTTGAAAACACATATACGTATTAGGACATCCAAGTCTTACAGGCAGGCACACACCCACACACACACCCACACACACACACACACACACACACACACACACACACACACACACACACACACACACACACACACACACACACACACACACACACACACACACGCACACACACACACACACACACACACACACACACACACACACACACACACACACACACACACAGACCTAAACACACACACACACACACACACAGAGGCACGTAGTTATAGATCAGTATTTTTTTTTGGTGGTGGTTAGGGTGAAAATGGAAGGCCACGTTAATCACCCAGGCCCCAGCAGCTGTGTCAACAGGGCCAGTCTGACAGGTACCATAGAGCTGGGAGGGAAGGAGCCTCACTCTCTCTCAGACCGGCCTGTGTTGTCTTCTATTTTCTCTAGAGAGAACCAGCTCTCAATTTTAATCAGACAAAAAATTGTTTCGTGTAATTATATCAAATAGAAAATGGTCTCGAAATTGAGTGTTAATTGAAAATCTAAATTCAGAGCAAAGTTCAGAACTTGCATGTTGAGAGTGATGGTGTGCTGTGAGGAAGATGGGGGAGGAGAGAGGTTTGAGAATGGGGAGGGGTCGAATTAGGAGATTCCACCACATTTTTTATTCATGCATCCAAAAAGCCCGGGCCTCCAGCACAACAAGCTCCTGTCTTCAATGGAGTGCGAGAGTGAAACAAAGCACTTCTTTTGTATGACACAGTAAATCAAGTGGTATTTTTTTACCACTAAAATATTCAGTCTCTCAGGCACTTTTACCCCGGTCTCCAGCCATCAGTCAAGCTGCTGAGGCGTGAGAGAGACAGAGTGAACAGGGCTGACTCCATCCTCCTGTAACATGTGTCTACAGCAATCTTGTTAGAAAATGCAACAGATCTGCGGCAGGCTCCGTAACAGTATTTGTCAGTGGGTTAATAATTTATTAGCAGAGCTGGGAGGGCTGCGCTCAGCTAAAGAGAGCACAGAGCGAGGGTGCCCCACCCCCCAACCTCTCAGAGGCCCTATACAATACCAGCTCTCATTATTGAAGGGAGAGAGAGGGAGGGATATTGCAATAAGTCTCAGAAAATGTCAGAGGGCAACAATATGTATATTATATAGTCCCCAAAGCCTATGCTGGGATATAATGGTAAACAACGTGAGCGTTTGATTCCAGAATTGTTTGAATGAAACAATAAAACATAAGGTGTTTCATAGAGTAGGAGAGCAGCTGGGGTCCAGGTCGACAGTGGGGATTGTGAAACATTGAATAACAGAGTATCCAAGGCTCTGGTGAGACACTCATAAAAAAGTCTCAACAAAACAACCCGTTTATACATTGCATTCTAACTACACTGCATTCTGCACTGCTGCTATTCCTTTACTCTTATCAATAATGTAATGTGTTTCTCTAGTAATGAAGCCCAATATGTGCCTTTGTGTACATTGAGCAGTGAGAATATGGCAAACTGAAGAAGCCTCTCTGGCGTGAATTCTTGACAAGCCGTCTCCCCTCATGCTTGCTTACACAATAACAATGGACAGCTAACAAACCAAACGAATCAATAAGAGCATGACATGTTGCCTGCCTTCTCCCAGACAAAGCCCCAGTGACTTTGCAGAGGAAAGAAAGAGGAAAAAGACCTATATACAGTTGAAGTGGGAAGTTTACATTCACTTAGGTTGGAGTCAATAAAACTCGTTTTTCAACCACTCCACAAATTTCTTGTTAACAAACTATAGTTTTGGCAAGTTGGTTAGGACATCTACTTTGTGCATGAGACAAGTAATTTTTCCAACAATTGTTTACAGACAGATTATTTCACTTATAACACACTGTATCACAATTCCAGTGGGTCAGAAGTGTACATACATTAAGTTGACTGTGCCTTTAAACAGCTTGGAAAATTCCAGAAAATTATGTCATGGCTTTAGAAGCTTCTGATAGGCTAATTGACATAATTTGAGTCAATTGGAGGTGTACCTGTGGATGTATTTGAAGGCCTACCTTCAAACCCAGTGCCTCTTTGCTTGACATCATGGGAAAATCAAAAGAAATCAGCCAAGACTTCAGAAAAAGAATTGTAGACCTCCACAAGTCTGGTTCATCCTTGGGAGCAATTTACAAACGCCTGAAGGTACCACGTTCATCTGTACAAACAATAGTATACAAGTATAAACACCATGGGACCACACAGTCGTCATACCGCTCAGGAAGGAGACGCGCTCTGTCTCCTAGAGATGAAAGACTGTGGTGCGAAAAGTGCAAATCAATCCCAGAACAACAGCAAAGGACCTTTTGAAGAGGCTGGAGAAAACAGGTACAAAAGTACCTATATCCACAGTAAAACGAGTCCTATATCGACATAACTGAAAGGCCGCTCAGTAAGGAAGAAGCCACTGCTCCAAAACCGCCATAAAAAAGCCAGACTACGGTTTGCAACTGCACGTGGGAACAAAGATTGTACTTTTTGGAGAAATGTCCTCTGGTCTGATGAAACAAAAATAGAACTGTTTGGCCATAATGACCATCGTTATGTTTGGAGGAAAAAGGGGGAGGCTTGCAAGCCGAAGAACACCATCACAACCGTGAAGCACAGGGGTGGCAGCATCATGTTGTGGGGGTCCTTTGCTGCAGGAGGGTTTGGTGCACTTCACAAAATAGATGGCTTCATGAGGAGGGAAAATTATGTGGATATATTGAAGCAACATTTAAAGACATCTGTCAGGAAGTTAAAGCTTGGTCGCAAATGGGTCTTCCAAATGGACAATGACCCCAAGCATACTTCCAAAGTTGTGGCAATACTTCCAAAGGACAACAAAGTCAAGGTATTGGAGCGGCCATCACAAAGCCCTGACCTCAATCCTATAGAAAATTTGTGGGCAGAACTGAAAAAGTGTGTACGAGCAAGGAGGCCTACAAACCTGACTCAGTTACACCAGCTCTGTCAGGAGGAATGGGCCAAAATTCACCCAACTTATTGTGAGAAGCTTGTGGAAGGCTACCCAAAACGTTTGACCCAAGTTAAACAATTTAAAGGCAATGCTACCAAATACTAATTGACTGTATGTAAACTTCTGACCCACTGGGAATGTGATGAAATAAATAAATGTTGAAATAAATCATTCTCTCAACTATTATTCTGACATTTCACATTCTTAAAATAAAGTGGTGATCCTAACTGACCTAAGACAGAGAATGTTTATGTAAACTTTATGTAAACTTGTATGTAAACTTCCGACTTCAAATGTATAGCTGACAATACTGCCCACATTTAAAGGATTAGGAGTGAAGGCTCATATGGCCTGGAATGCTTTGAGTCTTGAATTGTTGCCACTGATAATGTTCCATCACGCGACAACCTCTGTTTAATTGGTTAGCATTAGAGGACCCTAGGTCTTCTGACTGGGCCGTGTGTCTGTGGCTATCGCATTTCCTCCTCTATCGTAACAAGCTCTGACTTTCAGCCCGCTGTCGCTGCTCTTTCACACTGCTGACCTTTTATAGACAATGGTGATAAGTAACTCCACACCAGCCCCCCTCCTTCACCCCTGTCCCTCGCCCATCGCCTACCTCGCGCCACACAGCCCCCACGCCTCTTCCCTCTTCTCCCAGCCTTAATCACAGGTCACTTCAGCAGAAAAATATTAGCCCCCTTACCCTCAGACACCACCACCCAATTTTGGGAGGGAGAAATAATCAAATTACACACCATGCTGGTGAAGGCACTGTGAGCACATGGTCAGAGCAACACAGTCTACACAAAGAAGATACAGGCTTTACTCCAGAGCACAAGTCAGGGCTCACACACATAGTGGGAGAGAGAAAGAGTTCATATAAGTTCTAGTATTCAATTTAGTTTAAGCAATCTACAATATATTAAACAAATATATAAAAAATGTAACTCATTTGAGGACTTAAGGCCATATTTCTTTACATTTCAAAATATATTTTGAATTTCCTTTCAATAGACATTCAATGTTGCAGCTACTGTAGATGAGCCTGAGACTGGCTGTACAAAGTGCAAAGGGAAAATATAACAAATACATTCAAAAGTGATACAAAGGTGGAACTGTTAAAGTATTTTGATTTGACAAAAGTGTGTAGAGAGATATTTTTCTGTCTTCCTCTAGAGGTCTTTGTAACCTCCTATTTCCCCACTGTTGTCCCAGGTGACATAGCAGGGATCCACAGGGTCTTCACCTGGCATAATAACATGTTGCTACCTCACAGCTCCCAGCTGGAAAATTACTGACACACTCACTGCCGTTTAGCACAATTAAATGATCGCCTTCCATTGTGACTGTTTTAGATGAGCCTGGCACCCCATACATAAACATATAATAATGATTCAGCTTCTACCGCTCTCCTTCACTCTCTATATAAAGCGTGCACACACACACACACACATTCCACAGCAGCTAACACTACCTATGAGACCCAGTAAATGAAAAATCGATGGAGAGGAACTCCTTACTTCCTACATTCTAAAACGGCTACAATATTTGAAGATAAACTCATCTAATGTATGAGGATGATGAGATGTGAACTCATATTCTTTTTGAAGTCTATTTCACAGTTTATTTATGATAATCAGATTTATTTTACATTATTTAGATTTGATGGATTCTACAAACAAATGGCTCTGCTAGACATTATAGCTTTTTTTGGAAAAAATATATAGAGAAACATAGAACATTTCACTTCCATGATTTCTATTTCAGACAATAATATAAAAATGTAATCCAAGGAGAAAAATTCAAGTGGACAAAGTAATTATGAGTAATGATATAAAAAATATTGAAAATGGCTGGGGAAATACATACACCCTAACAACGTAGCTGGAGAGAGTTGTCCAAATGAATGTGTTTAAATTGTTCCTCTATAAATGTTGACCTTCCCCCTTCAAAAAGTCAACTCAATTACACAAGCACTTCATCCCCACTTCACTCACTCTCCTGATGCTTTCTCTATTAGAAACCATCGTAGTTACTCCGTCTAAAACCCACACTCAAAAAGACAGCCACCCAGAGCAAATTAAGCAAGCCTCCTCAAGTGCACACTTTAGATATAGAGCACAGCATCCATAATTACTTTGCACAGTAAATTATTTGCAATAATATCCTGCTGGAGGAGCCGTCTTCCGTCTCACTTTAAACACTTGTGCAGTTGGATTAGTTAGACAGCCTGGTTGGTGTCCTGCCCCCCCTTGCTAGCTGCTAGGCAGAGCCTGACAACAGAAGCTGATGCAGGTGTGAGAGCTCTGAAGTGGCTCTGTCTGTCTGTCTGTCTACCCAGTAAGGGTCGAGGAGCACACACTCACAAACTGAGCCGCTCGTCTCCACCGATGGCCCCCTCCGCCATTGGTCCTCCTCCTCCCGATCCAAGAGAGACAACTTCAGCGCTGGATGGCATAACACCTCCTCAGTTCACCAGGAGCCAGAGGGGTACTCACACTCTCTCTCTCTCTCACACAGACACACACACACACACACACACACACACACACACACACACACACACACACACACACACACACACACACACACACACACACACACACACACACACACACACACACACACACACACACACACACACACACACACACACACACACACACACACACACACACTCACGAACACTCGCTGACAGGCCAAGCGTCCAGTGCAGTCCTTTTCCTGTCTGTTCCACAGTACTCAATCTCAGATGGCATCCACGAGGAGAAGTAGAGGACAGAACTAGAGAACAGAACTAAAGGACAGAGCAATAGGACAGCCAGGAGCGTATCACATAGGAGCAGCACCCACAATAAAGAACAGCACCAGAACTACTGCACCACCTCAGCACTACCACTCTCTCGTCCAGCCAGCAGTCTGGCGCTAAAGAGATTGAGAGGCAAGAGAAGCTACTTGTTTTTCCCTTCCCTCTCTTTCTCTGTCTCTCTCTCTCTGAATGTGTAGAGGTCTGGGCCTTCTGGGGGATGAAGTTCCCAAAGTGCCTTCTGTCACTGCCACTGCAGTTAAGCAAACGTTACAGCCAGTAAAGCCATCAACCAACACAGGCTATTCGCTGAGCAACAGTGGAGCTTTGTGGCTCCCCTCCCAGTTGACAGTAAGTTATGAGCCCTTTGTGAGTGCAGGGGAAGGAAAACAGAGATCGGAATTTGGCAGGAACATAATAATACAGAATTCTCCTGTCTGTGGAACCTGAAGTTTTCATGGAAACAATCAAGCATTGTTGGGGTAAAGAAAAGCGACTGACAGATGAAATATAGTGGGGGGCCCTTTTAGGAAAACATTCAACAAAGCGCCATTCAGGCCGGGTCCTTTCTGTAATTTATAAAGATAACTTCTATGCACTTGAGAGTTTAGAGCAAAGAGTTCAGCTAGAACAAACCAAGTGTAACATCTCCCACAATCCACAGTGCAGAGAGCTGTGGAGAGGACTGGGGGTGCCAAACAAGTAGGACTGGGGCTGCCAGGCATCACAAGTTTCCTAGATATACACAATGAGTATATAGGGGACAGAGGGGGAGGAGAGAAAAGGGGCCCCTGAAAAAATGCAGAGGGCCACGCCAAAAGAGCAGGAACAATGGCTAATTATGAAGGAGTAATTTTGCAGGGGGACAGAAAAAGAGAGGGACAGTGGAGACACAGAATGGATTATGAAAGGAGGGGGGGTATTCTTCTGCATGGCAGAAGAACTGTGGGCCTCAGTCTTTGGCCTGCTCCTTATGAGGTCATCACTGGCAGCTATTGCCCAGAAAAGTGTGGTTGGTACAACTGCCGTTTGGACATCTGGAATGTCGGCACACAGTGGCCTGCTTTCTCCGCAACTATCCTGATTCTTTTCTTTTCCAAAAATAGGACGCTTCGCCAGCGCTGGTCACTCAATTTGGAAAATGTACAACGTCTAATGAATAGAATAGCAGTTTTGTTCTCTTTCATTCTCATCGCATAAATGGATTTCTGCAGGGGGGGGGGTGAGGAAATTACCTACAACGCTGCTTTGATTAAGCGGCTCTATTCTAGGGATTGGCTGGACAACAGCTCATTAGTTACAGTTAGTCCCACCCCTAATTCTTTGGGGATTTGTTTTCTTTCATTCTTTCTTTCTCTGTCTTTCTCTCACTCACTCATGAATTGAAAGAATTCATTGTGCGCGCAAACAAGGCACACAAATGTGTCCACCTTTGTCACTGGACGTTTTTCTCTATCTTAGTGCCTTGTATGTTCTCTGAGGGACTGAGGGAGGGTGAGAAAGTGATGCCTGGGATAAAGGGAGGGAGGGAGCTACGGAGGGAGGGAAAGGGCCATATTCTGAGAGTGGCAACGTTTCATGTGACACGTCAATCGGAAAATCAAAACAGGGGTAGTTCATTTGCTCCACCCAGATGAGACCATGTAGAAGGGACTGATGAATAGAGGTCAGGCAGGCCACACCTCAAAGATTTATGATTAAGCCTTATTATGTTGGGAAACTGACATTGATTGCCGATTTAAACCACTGAAACCAATTCATTTGCCCTTGTTGAATAGAAAGCATGGTCAACAGTGTGTAACGCTGTGACAGGTCGGACGGGAGGGCCGAATAAAAGTGAGCGGCTAAACGAATGCTTGGCAGCCGGCTCTGTTTGGAGGTGGTTAAAAGTTATCCTGCTGACTGACAGCCCATACAGAGGAAAAGAGGCTGCAAGGAGAAACGAGATCTGAGGAGCCAAACCAGAACCACCTGCCATTGATCTGAGTAATTGCCCAAGAATTTGGTTCACAGAAGACATGTACAGCCCCTGTTTTAGCAATGCTTCACTCACAGAGCGGCACGGAGAAAACCACTATAACTGAATGGGAAACACAGTCTAATAAAATCAGGGAGCTGACAGACATGGTTGAAGAGAAAAATGTGCAGTATATGCAGTCTGAGAGAACAGGCTCTGTACAGGATTAGCCGCTGACTGATACAGAAAATGCCTCACCACTGGGCTGTTAACCATGTGTCTGACCACTGATACTACGCTCACACTCACACTGCATTCATCTATTTGTCAAGATGCCAGATAAAAAGACATGGTAGGCCTCTGTCGAAATATAAATCTCACCGCAAATGATAAACTCACTGGAATCTATTACCTACAAAAACAGAAAATAAGACTTCTTTCTGCCTGGTCAGCAGTGAGTAGGTTTTGATGGGGAAATGGGGCCATTATTTCCCCTCTCACTATCTCCATCACAGCCCCAAGCCTCTGGTAGTTTCTGGTAGTCAGAGTCAGTCATGTTGACTAACACCTTGGTGGGAGAGGTTTCTCTTCTTTCCTGGCAGACGCGCATGCATCATGACAGGCTTTCAGAATGAAATCATGAACTAAATTGCTTTCTTAAAAAACCACAAGTGTGAGCCAGGGGTTTGTGTCTGTGTCTGGCCGGTGGCCACGTCCCTCTGGTTCCCAGGCAGCCTCTCAGGCAGCCTCTGCCCGGCTCCTCTGTTGTGGTTCCCTGCTACCACATTCATTACGCTCAGCGCAGCCCGGCTCAGCCTCAGACTCGCTACACTGTGGTGGGGCTCCCTCACTGGACCAGTAGGAAATCATCTGGTCATCTCAAACTACTCCTCCATTTCAGACGGCCCCGCTCCGCACAAAGAGGCCCTTTGTCCCAGGACGTTCATGACCACCCTTTAGATCTCAATCAGTGAATCAATCAAAAACATAGAAACAAATCTGGTTTTATAGCTGGGGTTTTAAAGTCAGAAGGGGGTTGTCTGAAAGACTGACTCAACATTTCACAAATTTACACTGTGTCACGGCCGTCGTCGGAAGGAAAGTGCAGCATGGTAAGCGGCATGGTAAGCGTACATATTTATTTTATTTTTAGAAAAATGTTGCCAACAAAACAAGAAAACAAAGAAACGACCGTGAAGCTAAACAGGGCTATAGTGCCACTAACAAAGATAACTACCCACAACGAAAGGAGGGAAAAAGGGATACCTAAGTATGGTTCCCAATCAGAGACAATGATAGACAGTTGTCCCTGATTGAGAACCATACCCGGCCTAAACATAGAAACACAAAATCATAGAAAACAAAACATAGAATGCCCACCACAAATCACACCCTGTCCAAACCAAATAGAGACATAAAAAGGCTCTCTAAGGTCAGGGCGTGACACACTGCTTTATTACCAAACAACAATCCCTACTGTGACTGACATCACATAATGACACAAAGTTGCAGTTCCTAACAACACTTTATTTATTTTTTAAACATCATTAAAATAGCATTCTGGTGTGTCTAGCTGTGCCATGGCAATTTACAGGGAAATGTTAGTCTTGTATTGCTATATCTCTTACAAACAAACGTTTAAAAAACTAGCTACTGAAAACGGAAAGCTGGGGGACAAAATCAACTGAAAAGTCAACATCCTAAAACACAGAGAGAGAGAGAGAGGGAGACAGTAAAGTATATTATGCAACCAACAAAAACAGAAGATAGGGCCGTGGTCTTTGGAAATACTGTCTCTATCTGACTCAAACAGAAAAAGGCAAATATCTGTTGAAGGCCGGACAAATAGTGGATAGTGATTGTAGCTGAGCTGTAAGAGAGGATAACGAGTCGCCAGTCCCACACCTCCCCCCGCCCTCCGCCCCGGCCCTATCTGTCCTTCTCTCACTAGGCTCAAGGTAGCAGATGTGTCTTTCACAGCCTGTGGCGTGTGCAACCAATCTGCAAACAATAGCTGGGACTTGACAAAGGTCGACTGTCTGTCGCAACATACCGGTTAGGAGAGAGGTGAAAACGCAGAGTCCACACCACGCTGCAAACCCACGCCCTACAGCGGTTTCTCCTCTGACATGTCACTCCAGCCTAACTATAGGTGTGACTGTGAGAATGTGTGTGTGTGTTAGTGGGCCACTACCATGCTATTTAAGCCCGTCAGTAAGCCCATTACACCAGTATAAGTCACCTCCCTGACCTCCCGTTGAGATAACAGTTGGTGTACACATGTACAATCCTATTAACCTAATAATATACATGGAGCCGACTACAGTGGTCACAGTTCCGTGTGCGAAAGCCGTCTCTGAGTCTTAAATACCACAGTCAGCCATGACAGAGAAACAGATACAGACACAGCCATGACCTCTGACACCACAGCCCTCTCTTTGTCTGTACTGTAGACAAGACACTGGACAGGACCACAAGTTCAATCTGAGTTCATTATGGACTCTCTATTGGTCAATGACTGGAGTCAATGCAGTAATAGACATTAGAATGGCATTTCTCTTCATCTATTCCAGTAGACATCGACAGTGTTAAGAGAACGCTGAAGTGACTGATGTTCAGAGAGAGAAAGTACTGTTGCCATCTCAGTTGATCTCTACATTGTAAATATCCTGCATTATTAATTGCATGACACACTGGTTCAATATGGATTGGATTTCACAGTGCCAAAGTAAAAGCCAGTGTGTGTGTGCGTGCATGCGTGTGTGTGCGTGTGTGCGTGTGTGTGTGCGTATGTGAGTACACTGAGTTTCTGTATGCTCTCGCAATATTCATGATTGTGCAGCCATTTTAAAACGATGAAAAACACATTGTGTTGAGCGATATGAAAGCATAATGTCCTACGGGGGTCAGTCAGCTCAACAGTGAGTGCAGCGGAGAGACCATGTCAGGGTAAATATTTAACAGGCAGCCATTTAAACCAATAGAACTGCAGGAGAGTGAGGAGCCAACGCATGTCAGGAGACATAGACTGTCCTAGACTACAGGACTGCTTTGTACAGACACAATGAATAGGAGAGGACGCACTGATCTGTCCACTGCATTCATCTATTATAAATGCACATGTTGCCTTCACGCTGTGCAGTTAAATATATATATGCTACTGTAACTATGTGTACAACTATAGCTGAATGTGTAGAAATGCTGCGTATGAGGAGTGTATGTGTGGCTGCGTTTGTGTATATGAGTGTGTGCGTGTGTGTGCATGTGTGGTGCACAAGGATGTGTGTCTATCTTTGTTCTTTGGGAGGGCCTCCCCGGGTTCCTGCAGTGTAATGTACAAATCCCCTGTAAGAGTATCAGCAGAGTATCAGTCAGCCAGCCAGCCAGCCAGCCAGCCAGCTAGTCAGTCAGTCAGTCTAGGAACGGGACAGCCGGCTATAAATGGCAGGTACAGCTCACAAGCTAAAAATAAAGGGGGGCTGTGTTTTTTAGGAATGGTGTTCCTGAATTAAACACAACAGGAGCCAAACACTAAATCAGAACGGCTTTGCCTCAGGCTTAATGTGAAAACCAAATGAACGTCAAAGCAAGGAGAGAGTTAGCTAACTCTTGAATAATGAATAAGGTAGACTCATGTTTGGCCCATCACTTAACTAGACTCGGCACGTAACATAGTATCCCGCTAGATCTGTTTGTCTCTTTCTGTCTCTGACTACCTGTGTAATGCGTATCATGAAATGAACCACATTACAGAATTGAACATCTAAGAACGTCAGGAGAAGATTAAATTCTGGGAGAGGGGGAGAGATCATGTGCCGTGGCTTAGAGGCCCATCTGTACCTCTGTCAATAACTCCACACAGCAGAGGGTCTGGAGAAGAGACATCTCTAAAAGCTTTCTCTGAATCTGTCAAAATGTCCCACTTCCCCTTTCCGATGTGGCAGTCAGTCAGGCCCTGTGAAGTAGCTGTCTCTCCTCTCCTCTCTTCCACTCAGAGCCAATCGGGGATTGCATCACGGCAGGACAGAGCGTGAGACCATGGTAGTCACATACAGTAAGACCGTGGGCCTGCCAGTCTGGGGGGAAATACCTCATGTTGAATGATTCATAAACACCCTGCCTGTGTGTGTCTGTGTGTTGACGTGGCTGGCCAGTAGATAGAGCTCCATGCTGTGGGAGAGTGGGAGCCCTGGCTGTGCTGTGCCCACTGCCTCCACAGTGAAGTGCAGCAGGCTAGCCCTGGCTGGTTAGAACTGGGACCAACAGCTGCAGCCTCTATGGCATCAGGCCGGTGTGAACGCACGCACACGCGCACACGCACACACACGCAGAGAGAGAGAGAGAGAGAAAGAGAGAGAGAGAGAGAGAGAGAGAGAGAGAGAGAGAGAGAGAGAGAGATAAACAAGGCATATCATAATATGCCTGTGTGTTTTTAATGGAGTTCCCCCCTTACTAACGGCTATTATCCCTGACTAATGGCATTCACTGGGCCTCTCTCATTACTGAAGTGGCTCTTTACCGGGGACCCTTGTTTCATACAGTTAGAGTTAATGTATTATGAACAGCCCACCAAGAGTAAGCAGCGATCTGCATATTCAATAACTTCTGTAATTATATGCGCCATTCATCAGATGGGATCTGATTGCAGGGGAAGAGGGGAAGAGAGAGGAGCAGAGAGGTCTGATTCCTGGAGGACAGAAGTCTAATCACAAAACTAACATAATAATTGAAATCTAAATTGAAAGACTTGGCTCACGCCGAGAGTATGTCAGGAGTAGATTGTAGAGGTATAGGCGGCTGGAGAGTGAGGGAAAGAGAAAGAAAGAAAGAAAGAAAGAAAGAAAGAAAGAAAGAAAGAAAGAAAGAAAGAAAGAAAGAAAGAAAGAAAGAAAGAAAGATAAAGAGAGGGAGAGAGAGAGAAACAAAAAGAGATACGAGGAAAGAGGCCATATTAATGGAGACTGTAAAACTGCCACACTATCAATGTGTTCAGGGTAGTGGTATTGCTGACTTATGGGTATAGGGGGCAGTGTACTAGCAGCAGTGTCAATAGCACAACAGTAAGTTGTACAGTAAGAGAATCATGTCTCTCCTCAGCAGGGCCAAGACTGTTTCTGGAGAATGTACGTCAGCACGAACGCGGCACAATATTCCAAGTTGTCACTGTTGGCCTTTTCTGCCTGAATGGCCCCGGTTCTCTGAATGTAGTTTCCTGTTTTAAAAGGTAAATGTGATGTACCTAAGTGCTCGATTCTGCTTGTATAACGTGCCCATTGTTTGGTGTGAGAGGAGACATTTTCTACATTGTATGGGATGTAAAGAACCTCAATTCACCTCCAAAGTCTATAATCACATCAGCTATTCATAGAAGCTTTTTTAGGAGGCACTAAGCATCAAATCAAAGCAGATATGGAGAAATTAAACAGTTAAATGCATGTTTTTCTTTGAAAAATATCCATAATTCTAAGTGAGCACAGCTTTTCTCATCCATTGAGAGACACCTGTGTTTGAAGTTTCGTAAAGAGGTCATCCTTGTGTTCCACTGACTGAGGACACACAGTTTTTCTGTCCTCTTGCTTAGTTGTGCACCGGGGCCTCCCACTTCTCTTTCTATTCTGGTCAGAGCCCGTTTGTGCTGTTCTGTGAAGGGAGTAGTACACAGCGTTGTATGAGATCTTCCGTTTCTTGACAATTTCTTGCATGGAAAAGCCTT
Organism: Salvelinus namaycush; assembly: GCF_016432855.1. Taxonomy (NCBI): domain Eukaryota; kingdom Metazoa; phylum Chordata; class Actinopteri; order Salmoniformes; family Salmonidae; genus Salvelinus; species Salvelinus namaycush. The sequence continues at coordinate 8,964,521 of NC_052336.1, forward strand.
CATTTCTCAGAACAAGTATAGACTGACGAGTTTCAGAAGAAAGTTTGTTGTTTCTAGACATTTTGAGCCTCTAATCGAACGCACAAATGCTGATGCTCCAGATTTTATTTATTTAATTATTTCACCTTTATGTAACCAGGTAAGATAGTTGAAAACAAGTTCTCATTTACAACTGCGACCTGGCCAAGATAAAGCAAAGCAGTGTGACACAAACAACAACACAGAGTTACACATGGAATAAACAAACATACAGTCAATAACACAATAGAAAAGTCTATATACAGTGTATGCAAATGAAGTAAGATTAGGGAGGTAAGGCAATAAATAGGCCGTAGTGGCGAAATAATTACAATTTCGCAAATAAGCACTGGAGTGATAGATGTGCAGAAGATGAGTGTGCAAGTAGAGATACTGGGGTGCAAAGGAGCAAAATAGAGAACTGGAAGGAAAGGCGGCCAAATGAGGAATTGGCTTTGGGGGTGACCAGTGAAAATATACCTGCTGGAGCGCGTGCTACGGGTGGGTGCTGCTATGGTGACCAGTGAGCTGAGATAAGGCGGAGCTTTACCTAGCAGAGACTTATTGATGACCTGGAGCCAGTTGGTTTGGCAACGAATATGAAGCGAGGGCCAGCCAACGAGAATATATACAGGTCGTAGTGGTGGGTAGTATATGGGGCTTTGGTGACAAAACGGATGGCACTGTGATAGACTGCATCCAATTTGCTGAGTAGAGTGTTGGAGGCTATTTTGTAAATGACATCGCCGAAGTCAAGGATCGGTAGGATAGTCAGTTTTACGAGGGTATGTTTGGCAACATGAGTAAAGGATGCTTTGTTGCGAAATAGGAAGCTGATTCTAGATTTAATTTGGGATTGGAGATGCTTAATATGAGCCTGGAAGGAGAGTTTACAGTCTAACCAGACACCTAGGTATTTGTAGTTGTCCACATATTCTAAGTCAGGACCGTCCAGAGTAGTGATGCTGGACGGGCGGGCAGGTGCGGGCAGCGATCGGTTGGAGAGCATGCATTTAGTTTTACTTGCATTTGGAGGCCAAGGAAGGAGAGTTGTATGGCATTGAAGCTCGTATGGAGGTTAGTTAACACCGTGTCCAAAGAAAGGCCAGAGGTATACAGAATGGTGTCGTCTGCGTAGAGGTGGATCAGAGAATCACCAGCCGCAAGAGCGACATCATTGATGTATACAGAGAAAAGAGTCGGCCCGAGAATTGAACCCTGTGGCACCCCCATAGAGACTGCCAGAGGTCTGGACAACAGGCCCTCCGATTTGACACACTGAACTCTATCTGAGAAGTAGTTGGTGAACCAAGGCTGTTGAGTCTGCCGATAAGAATGCGGTGATTGACAGAGTCGAAAGCTTTGGCCAGGCACAGTATTGTCTTTTGTCGATGGCGATTATGATATTGTTTAGGACCTTGAGCGTGGCTGAGGTGCACCCATGACCAGCTCAGAAACGAGATTGCATAGCGGAGAAGGTACGGTGGGATTCGAAATGGTTAGTGATCTGTTTGTTAACTTGGCTTTCAAATACCTTAGAAAGGCAGGGTAGAATAGATACAGGTCTGTAACAGTTTTGGTCTAGAGTGTCTCCCCCTTTGAAGAGGGGGATGACCACGGCAGATTCTCAATCTTTCGGGATCTCAGACGATACGAAATAGAGGTTGAACAGGCTAGTAATAGGGGTTGCAACAATTGCAGCGGATCATTTTAGAAAGAGAGGGTCCAGATTGTCTAGCCCAGCTGATTTGTAGGGCTCCAGATACTCAACTAGTCTAAAGAAGGCCAGTTTTATTGCTTCTTTAATCAGAACAACAGTTTTCAGCTGTGCTAACATAATTGCAAAAGGGTTTTCTAATGATCAGTTAGCCTTTTAAAATGATAAACTTGGATCAGCTAACACAACATGCCATTGGAACACAGGAGTGATGGTTGCTGATAATGGGCCTCTGTATGCCTATGTAGATATTCCATAAAAAATCTGCCGTTTCCAGCTACAATAGTCATTTACAACATTAACAATTTCTACACTGTATTTCTGATCAATTTTATGTTATTTTAATGGCCAAAAAATGTGCTTTTCTTTCAAAAACAAGGACATTTCTAAGTGACCCCAAACATTTGAACGGTAGTGTATATGCGATCAGGAATGAGTCTGTGATGAGACTTGACTGGGTCGTTGGAAAACAGCTTTCCTTAGAGGACTCTGTGGACAGTTTGGCATTGTGTGGTAAGAAAAGACTAAAGGGAGAAATGAACCCATCTACCCCAGCCAGTCCGCTGTCCCTCCCGTTCTCCTCTCTCCTTCCCTGCTCTGCTATTTCTCCAGACTCTGGATTCATATTCCGCCCTCAATAACAGTTCATTAGTAATGCCAAATTCATTAACCTATACTGCTGTATCAGTGGCCTGGGCCATAAATTAGCTTAATGTGGGCAGACGTATTGCAGCTGTGATAAGGGACATAAAACGTAAAGAGAAACACATACGCCCGTAGATCATAGACGGTTATAACTCTGCAGTGGTTTAGGAGGACCCACTCTGGTCCAGACAGAGTATTCAGCTATCACATCAGCTCTTTGTGCTTTCTCTCTCCTCACAGGAACTTTTATACAACGATTAAAATAAAAAGGCGACACAGACTATATCAACCGTGTGTTTTCATTACTACTGTAACTCCTCAGGTTTTGGCAATGGAGTTATTGCGTTGGTTTGCTTTTATCATTTGTCATATATAATTGTGTGAAAGACTGTGTTAAGATATCATGTGTACCTGTTAGTACTAGGCATGGAATAGCTCCTCTAAATCCTAGGGTGTGTTTGTGTAGAGAGATCATCCAAGAGGGAACGTTGTTATCAGAGCAGTGTGTAGACTAGAGGTGTCAGAAACAAATAGAGAAGCAGTGCATTCCCCTCTCCTGCTGCACGGGGAAGAGGGAACAGGCATGGGAAAAGGCTGGAGGCACTTCAAGTAGCTTCTGACAGATCCTTCTAATTGGAGAATTATTTTTCCTCCAAGTCTCTGGTATAAAACACAGTTTGTGTTTATTTAGAGTCAGTAAGGGAACAAGTAGGTTTTGGCCGTGTGGCATGTTTCCCCTCTCTCTCCCTTTCCCTAAACCGTCTCACGTCCCTTATACAGACCCTTTCTCTCGCTCTCTCTTCTCTCTCTATCCCTCCAGTTAGTGTGACTGTAGTGTGAACTGCAGGTTCCGTGTCTGTGTTGAGCACATGGAAGCAGCACAAAACAAACTGCTATTGTAAAAAGGGATGATGACTTCGGCTGTCCATGGATTACATGGTGACCTTTCCGCTGTCCTATCCCCCAGTGGTCTCGTCTAACAGCTCACACCAAAGAGCCTATTAGGCCTGGATTCCACGCCGTTGTTAAAAAGGGTCTTGTCCTTTCAGAACTCTCTCTCTTGCTTTCTATTTTTTCAAGCCAAGGTGGTGGAGGAACACAAGTCCATTGTTCCCTCGCAGATGGAAGTTGGAGTTACTACGGCAACAGCTCTAATCCTTCTTTTTCCCACCTTTCTTCGTATTAATGGCCTATCAAGTGCTACCTTTTAAGTCAGTGGCCAGCGTTCCGCGAGGACAGCTCCCTCGCCTTAAATTACATATGATTCTATTCGTACATAGACAACATGATGAGCTAATCGAAATGTGCTAAATAATGACGTACTGTGAGCAACTATTCCTTATCCTGAGGCCTGGTCTAAGAATAACAATAATGAGGCCATTATTAAGGATCTGACTTTAAAATTCTGCCTTGCCACCAAAACAGAGAGCATAATTGTTCTGGTGTTGTCCACACAATCAACAACTCATTGTTGTGGACTTGAGAACTAAGGGAGCAGAGAATGGGTCCCATAATGATTGGTCTGTGCTGCCATGCAGGCCCTGTATAGAATTGTCCACAGAAGAATGTCCTTGATAGACTGGTGATTTGTTGAAAGTGGTGTGAATGAAGACAACTGTCTGGCTTTTTAGAAAAATGTCCTCTTTTCTGTCTGTCTCTCTCGCCGCTCAAATAGCCACCAAGCCTCCTTAGAGCAGGGCCATTCATATGGTGAAAGGCTGGGAGTCACACAGACCCTTCTGAGAGGACATGGAGAGTAACAACTAGCTAGATGCTTAAACAGGCCCAGATCTACTCCTTTCACTCATCTCTCCCTGAGGAAAGGGAAATGGCTCTATGGTCAGCCTTAAAAGACAGAGAAACCCTCCTAACTAACATAACAAAAAGGTTTCTTTAAACAATATAAATAATCATGGAGAATAACATCAACTCAATTTGTAAGTCGCTCTGGATAAGAGCGTCTGCTAAATGACTTAAATGTAAATGTAAATTAGATTCCAGCACATTTAAAAAGCAAAGAATGGTAGCTATAGATACATTTTCAGCTTTAATCACAATCATATTGAGGTTAATAAACACTCACATGGAAGGTGATAATTGTAGATTTAGTTGTAAGGGCTGAAAGAAACGTTAAGTGAGATGTTTTGCGTCTACATTTAACGGGCGAAAGCTCAGTGGGGTTGTCCAAACGCGGAGCTGTACCTTTTAAATGTGCTCCATTGTGAGGCAGGGGAGAGCAAGGGAGAGCAGGGGAGAGGAGAAGGAATGCTAAGTGGGCCCCTTTGCCTAGTCAACCTTCAGTGGATTGCATTTATCTTCATCTTGTTAGACTAAATTAATTAACAATCTCCTTGTTACACACTTTCTCCTTTCATTACATCAAATAATGGTAGAGATACAGGAGGAGGTCCTCTCTACTGGGTTTAGCCAAGCCAGGGACTGTTACAGATCTCTCTCTCTCACACACACACACACACACACACACACACACACACACACACACACACACACACACACACACACACACACACACACACACACACACACACACACACACACACACACACACACACACACACACACACACACACACACACACACAATCTGCTAAAATATAATCACGTTCTTCATAAGTATGCAGCTAAATTGAAACACTGCTTCTCTACAACAAAGTTGGCTTCTAATGTGAGTAAGAACAGATCCTATTCCACTAAAATACATTGTGCTCTAACTGTATCATTTAGTGAATTCTTTCACTTTGTTGCAGACGTACTGCTCTGCATGTGATATTTAAACAGACTGTCATTATTTTCTAAGACAGTACAAAGGCTCCATGCTGCATTATTAATATAAAGTGAACCTGTTTAAAGTTCTCCCTGATGTATTTTTCACAATGTATATTCCTCTGCCTGCATCAGCACACATTAACAACCAGCATCATTTTCTAAACTGAAAATGGGAGATTGGTACTTTTACAGCTATTGCAACTATGAGTCAAAACAAGAAGTGATGACTCATTAGTGTAAAATAATGACTAGTCTGTCCAGCGGTATGTTAGTGAGTGACGCAGATGAGTGACACAGATATGAAATGTGAAAAGTCATCTTAAACATCTGCCCCTCTGTCAAAGCAGAAGTGGAACTTCTGGGCCACACAGCTGAGACGACTGAGTTTAATTGACAACATGTCCTTTCAGAGTACTACACAGAAATATATGTATTAATGAGGCACAAGGCAGAGTTCCTGTCATACTTTCACATAATTGCACTGACAGAGCCCCCTTGGACCCAATTCAATTGCTTAAGAAAATATGTTGTGGTGCTAGCTACACTGAAGAAACATGGTCCGTCTCCCATACCCCTCCCCTCCTGTTTCTCTCTCTCATTCTCTCTCTCCCTCCAACCCTCCCTCCCCAGGACACAACAAGCCATGGCCAAGCAAAAGAACAAACCCTGAGGCAAAGCCTGTCTTTAATCTTGGCCTGATTGTTGAGGCCTCTGTCCTCCAATCACCCGAGCATGTGTGCGTGATATCGTTCCACTGGCACTTCTCATTTAATTAAAACAGACATTGACAGAAGGATGTGGATTAGGAACCGTAATGATGCATTTACTTAGATGAATCGCACTGTTCTCTCAGAGTAATGATTTCAACAAAGAACAAAAGGATATTGTTACGAAAGAGGCTAGCAGTCAAAGGTCATGTTTTGTCTATGTGGGTCGATGTGGGTCTTCAAGTTATTGGGCTGTAAGAATCTCAGTTGGATTTAAGAGGTGTTGCTTTCTTCGGCCCTCCCCCACCCTCTGTTCAGCTAGATATCTGCCCAACTGGTGCTGCTTCAACAGGTGGCTGGAGTCAAACACAATTCTCCACTCTGTAGCATTAGTGGCCCAGTGGAAATGAATAGAGGCAACATACCTTCAATAATCCACCACATGCCTGAGTATGATCCCCAGCCTCCGGCCAACACGGGAGATGTAACACTCACTACGCCTTGGAAACGGAGGCTACATGCAAATTAAGTAGAAGAGTCTATTTAAGGACATTTCTAATAAATAGGATTTTTGAAGATATATGTTTGCTTGGAGTATGTATATTCTAGATAGGGTAACCCAGAGAGCTTTTGTGCTGTATTTGGAATTAAATGGCTGATCTATACCGCCTCTCAAATCTCACTTCATTCTGGTGTGCTGGGCAATTGACTGTGAATTTTTTTTGCTCATCCTACGTCTTTTTACTGCTGTCTGTGTAGAGAATAAGGACACTCAATAGTAACCTTTCAAACTAGATACTAATGGGGTATTTTAAAATGGGATCTAATGCTGTGTTATATCAATGGCATTATCATGTCCTATATTTTACCGGGTTCCAACAGTTCTGAGAAAAAAAATGGTGTTAATTTAATAAAATAAATTACCTTTTGAAAAAAATCTAGGAGGATTCATTAGCTTTACTAAAGTTTGGCTGACTGCAGCTTTGAAAGGCAGATCCTGCTGCTGCTGTGTCTTTTAATGAGACACCATTAATTAGGCTGCAACATTCAAGCCTGGAGAAGGTTGCTCACACGGAGAGGAAAGAGGAGCCAATGGTGAATATACTCACTTATTGACTTCCTTCGTGTTATAACAGCACAAACTCACAGGATGGGTTTAAAAGAAAAATAGCATTAAGGTTACATTTTTTTAACTTTGCGGTCAAGTACAAACACACAACAGGAAACAGTACATCACAAACCGAGCCCCACCCCACCTGACCTGGCCAGAAGAGGGGGACAGACAAAAGCATGCAGTACGAACACGGAAACCTTAGTTTGAGAGGCGCAGTACACAGGGGTGAGATAGGGGGGGTCTCTCTACACATCTGTGTGTGAGGTTAGAGTGGAAACTGCTTTCAGTCTGACTATGGAGTGTGTTGGGTATCAGTGTGAGCATGCCACGGAGAGCGCTGTAGCGGGGGAAAGGTGGAAGTGTCTATTTCACACTCACAACATACAGCTGGGGTGGATTCCCAGACACACAACCCTCCCACCGACCCCACCCAGCCAGGGAGGGACGTGATCTAAGGTTAGGTGTCGGGAGCTGGAGCTGTGAAGGGACAGATGAGTTTAGCCCCTGACCCCCTGACCCACGACTTTACAACAACAACTGAAAAAGAAACTAACCTCAGTAAAAAGCTGCTACGAAGAAAGCCCTCCATGTCAGCGTGTGGGGTTCTGCGGCAGGAAAAATACATAGAGAACCATTTTAACACTGAAAAAAAGCAACATGTAAAAAACACAGAGCAATGCATGCATCGTTCTCTTCTAATAAGGTATGTCTTTAATTAAGGCAGTGTGGAGGATAGGAAGCTCATCCTCTCTTCTTTGCATTGACGTCATTAATTCTAGTCTTTCCTCAGAGAGGGGAGTGGATTTGCATACAGCAAGGGCCTGATGATATGTTTGCAACAAATAAACCCTTTCCCTTTGATCCTAGCGCAACATTCTTTCTAAGCTCTCTCCAGAGTGACACATTTCTGTAACCGCTGATCCCAGACCAGCTTCTGGCAGGGCTCAGAGTGGTAGGAGGAGCAGCCAGAGGTGGTCCAGCTGTGGTCCATGTGTGGCGAGGGCTCTGTGGTTTCTAGGAGCCCTACCACAGGGGCCCGATGCTGGGACACGCACCGCCATGGAGGTGGGAGGGTGTGGTTCACAATGTCACTGTTCGGAGAGGTCGTTCAGAAGCCTCGCCCGAAACATTTTGGAAGCACATGGCTGGAAATGATTCCCAACAGGTTTCATTAACCTCTGTTATTGGTCTACAGAATATTTTGATTTTGGACTGCTGTGTGCTTCTTTTTAAGTGCTATCATCAACATATTATTACAGAAAACAAATTGGGAGTGGAGCCGTGGGGTGGAGGGTTGGAATACAAGTACTTCAGTGATATCAAAACAATAGCCTAAAATGTTTGAAATTACCAGGAAATTCCCTTTTCAGAGAGACTGTAAAACAGGCAAGAGCTTCCCTCTCTGACAATGGTAAAGTCAGCAGAAATAAATATGTACAAGTCATCACACCCATTCATAGAAAAACACACAGTGTAGTTTCAGCTTGTTATTCAATTGTCTCGGTATTACACATCATCACATCCCAGTCGTGTAAAATACATCACCATCTCACCAGCATCTGATCAGCCAAGAGCTAAAGCTGGAGTGTGCTTTTCAAAACCCATGTTAGAAAACGCAATACTCAGTAGCGGCAAAGAAAAAAACCTGCTGAAACTAATGAGTGTTTTCTCCTGCTGTAATAGTCGACTCCCTTGCAGACGTCATCATAAATAACACACATCAGAGCAAAAGAGATCCAGCATCTTGGCCCTAAATGCTTTCAGTTTTTGGGACATGGGTGTAATTTGCTGTTTTTTCCTCTCCTCTCCTCCAGTGAGGCTGTGGAGACAAAGGCACTGAGAGAATGGAAAGAGTGACAGGACCAAGGACACTGTGCCTTTCAGGCTAGCCTGGCCAGCACTTAGCAGGGCGTTGGACCCGCGAGACCCAGTGGGCTCAGCCGACACTTTCTCACAATCAGGTGTCTGAGGAGGGGGTTAGGCCAGTGGCACTGCTCTGCTCTCCGCTCCACTACACTCAGCACTGCTCTGCTCCCCACTCTACTCAGCCCTGCTCTCCTCAGAGCACATAATACCAACATCACACCAGTGACAACGTGAGAAAACAACAGTCAAATCATGCCGAACCGATCAAGCGTGTCTCCTCACCACTCTGAGAAGTGTTAAAAACACACACTTCTCTCTGCCTCTCTCTCTCTGCCTCTCTCTCTCTCTCTGCCTCTCTCTCTCTCTCTCTCTCTCTCTCTCTCTCTCTCTCATCTTTAGTAAGGGGACTTATTCAAACACAGAGAAATACACGACATAACTGCATAATAGACCGTCATCATGTGCCCCAAACACCCGTTTGGGATTTAGATTCCTTGATAACAGGTTAGCAAGACAGGCAACAAGGCTATGGAAAGCCACAGGAAACTTCAACTAACCTAGATAAAACCCACTGAGTGAATGGACAGTGAGCCATAGAGGCTGGGTTCCTTTGTCATGACACTGAATGCATGTCTCATGCTTTAGTGGCTCCACAACATAGCCTTCAGCAAGCTCACTGTCTAGCAGAGGACCAGCCTGCCACCAGGACAGGAAGTGCCAATACAGAAGGGCCTGTTTCTCTCCATCTCTGTCTGTCTACCTGCCTGTCTCCTTCCCTCTGCATCTCTCTTGCTGCTTGGACACATTCTATTACTGTTTCACAACTATCTTTCTCCTTCTCTCTTTTTCTCTCTTCCTCCCTCTTGTCTCTCTGCCTGTGTTTCCTCAGCAGTGTGTGCTGTCTAAAACTCCATTGCGGTACGGTTTGGTGACTGAGCCACATTGTATTTGCTCCTCTCCATAGATCCATAAAGAAAACAGGGGAGCCTGGAGTTTTAAACTAAGAGCAGGCCACATTTCAAGGGTAGCGTTTTGGTGAATGAGAAATAGGGAGGATAGACATCAGTGTTAAAAGACAGCTAGCGCTGGACTCACGACAGCCTTTTCGATGAACGGACCTCTGCCAAAAGCTGCCTCTGCCCAACCAACTCTCACCATCTGCAGTAAATGTGCTCCATTAAAGCAGCACCATATGGACAACAAGCTAGCTATTAACACAGCTTCAGCACGTCCCCCTAACCTAGCACAGATTTCAAACTTCCAGTCAAATTGACTGCTGAATTAATGCACCACCACAGCCATGTGGGTCTTGGCATGGAGCGCTGCTCCCAGCTTTCAGTCATTAAAAGCCCAGGCCAGCTTAGAGCTGAGCAGAGCTGAGCCCAGCGGAGAGAGAGACACAGCGGCCACCTACAGACAGACTCTACTCCACCATGTCTGACTTGGTCACTGGAAAGCGACTTTTAATTAATGGGAGAGTCTGGCTATAACCTATGTCTACATGTCAGCCCAGGTAGTTGAGAGAGGAGAGGGGAGAAGAGGAGACTGCTCCCTAGCTGGGTGATGACGTAGAGCCAAGATGGCACTGATTAACCAGGGTGTGGGGAAGTTAATTCCTCTGGGCCAGGCGGCCATGTTGACGCCTCTCCTCCTCTCTGAGTCATGGGGGGACCCCCCCACCGCTCACAAAGCTCTCCTCTCTTTTCCCAGATCATGACGCCACGGCTGCCTGCAAGCCCTCTGTTCTCCCACTCATGGACGAGCATACACACACACACACACACACACACACACACACACACACACACACACACACACACACACACACACACACACACACACACACACACATATACACACATATATATACACACACACACAAACTCTCGCTCTCTCTTTCTCACACACACATGCATACACACACACCAAATCTTTTACAGCTCTGTGTCTTTAACCCGGCCCCAAAGGTTCAATAAATGATGTTTGTTTATTTTTTTCCTCCTGTCACAGGTCCTTAGATTCTGTTCATAATCAGCGTGGAAAACACACTTTCCCTCTCTCTCTAACAGCATGGATGTCTACAATGCCTTGCACTAACTCAAACTACAGGAAGGGAAGCGCTGCGTGGCTACACAATAGTAGGTCTTTGTTAATAGAAAGTGCTCTTTGGTAAAAGGGGTAAATTGGACTTTTAAAAGCGAGGACCAAGGCACACTTCATATAATTAAAATGCATTTATTTGCATGGTATGTTCAATGGAATAAATATTTTAAAACTCTGACGTGTTTCGGCAGCGTGGCCTTGGTCAGGGAGTTCAAGGTTGTGTCTATTTGTTCCACTGAACATGCCATACAAATAAAGGTTTTTAATGAGATTAAGAGTGCCTTAGTCCTCCTTGCTTTTTACTGTTAGTACCTGCTGGCTCTGGTGAGAATACACAAGGCCAGTATATTACTTTCTTAGAGCACATTGTGTTCCTTTCTTAGGAAATATCGTCATCTTGATGACTCAGTATTGTACTCCATAATCATAACGTCCTCTGTGACCCTCTTTTGTGACCTCATGTCAGGCTAAAACAGGAGAATGGAGGGAGAAAAAGAACAAATGACAAATCCCAGGTAATTAGGAAACATTTGGCTGCTGACTCTCCAGTGGCTGACCATTCAATGAGGACTTCGTGATGAGGTGAATGTCAATGGGATGGTTTAATTGAGAATGCTATGGTCAGTTAAGGTCTATTTGTCTGGTGTCAGCTTTTGTCTACGATGTGAGCATCTGTGTACGTGCGTGTGAACGTGCGTGTGAGAGTGCATGTGTCATACCTACACACTTTTGAGAAATTCACCCAGAATTACACTTGCACAGTATAACACACACATACACACACACACACATACACACACACTTGGATGTGCCACTCTTAGTTCTGCTTAATCATATAAATTCTGCAGAGTTCTGGATGAAGAGCGCTGCTTATATTAAGTACCTCTGCTCTTGGCCAGTGATGATATTAAGATTCCCTTGTTGAGCAGCGATTACGTTTCTTTTTGAACATAAACCAAGCTCTGGGTGTAATTGCCTTGTCATTCAGAAGATATGTCATATAGGAACAACTGTGGTGTCTTAATTTTAGGCAATTAATTAATCGATGATCCCATGGGGTGTTATATTTAAGGTGTGATCCTGGTGGTGGGAAGAGGAGGAAGGGAGTGGGTAGGAAGGGGGAGCAAGGGGTGAGGGAGGGGTAAGGAGGGATCTGTCTGACAGGATCAGGATAGAGTTGCTGCTGCTGGCTTGGAGAGAGAGAGAGACACTAAGTTCAACCTGTGCTGGGGAAGACACAACAACACTACCTATGAGGTAACTTACACATTCCTTCAGGAGGACACAGCGGAATGGAGCCTTGCATGTTTGCAGGGACAGGGGTTGATGTTTAAGATAAGGCTCCAGCCTCATACATGTGGCAATGATGTGTGGGGGAGCATTTCAGACCTCTCAGTTGCCAGATGAGATGTGTGAAAGGGTGGCCTACTGACAGCACTGGGAGAAGATTAGAGAAAACCTGTCCAAGTATCCCCAACATCCCCAGGGTTCTCCCATCTCCACACACACACACACACACACACACACACACACACACACACACACACACACACACACACACACACACACACACACACACACACACACACACACACACACACAAACACACACACACACACACACACACACACAAACCTAGGCTACAACTACACTTTGACTAATAGTGATAGTGTCCCATCTCTCCATCCCCCTGAGCTAGAGCTGCCAGATGAGTAGTGAATTGATTTGTGAGGCACTCCAACATTAAGAAGGTGTGTTGAAAGGTGTCTGCTCATGTTTCAAATTAAACGGACTGCTGGTCAGCATTAGCACCTCGGCACCCGTCGGCAGCCGCTTGCCTCCGACACATAGGGGGCTGGGGAGGGAGCCTATCCACCGTTCACACTGGAATAATTACAACATGTCAGGAAGAATTAATTTCCTCATTTTTCAAAAGGATACACAGAAATTACCATGTTATTATATGACAGAGTCCCTGGGAGGATTGTATTAAATGTGATTTCTAGCACAGCCCACACAACAAATTAAAATGAGAAATAAGATGGAGAGAAGCAGGGCACGGAGCATATGTTTATGGCAATGACTGAAGCCAAGGGACCAGAAACAACCATCTTCATTTCATTTTATTTAAATCAGGCCGACACAGTGTGTCTGAATGACAGCGCCTGCTAATGGGCCCAGATTACAGGCTCCTTGGTATTAGCACAGAGATCCAGCCACTTAGTGGGGGAGTAACGGACGCTAGCTACTGGGTCGGGCTACACTACAGCAAGACCATCTGAGCATAATGCAGACATTAACACAGGTTTAGGATCCTCCAACCCCGCTCCACCCTCCAGGACAAACAAGGAAACAACTTCACTGAGCTTACAGTACATCCGTGTCGAGATCAATTAGGCAGGGTGGTTATTTCAGACAGTGGCAGCTGATTTCTCAGAAAGATCACCTGACGATGCTTACTCACTGTGAGCTGTTCTCAACCTTCATTCTTCTCATCTTAAAGCCAGTCACAGTGAAGCCATGTAATTAACTGAAAGAGTAATGACATTATACTATGTCCAAGTCAATCATTCCCCATTAGTTTTGGTGTCTAACTTCTTCAGAAATGTAAATGTAAGTTTACAGCAAAAAATGTATGTTGATGCTTACAAGTTAATGACCCCTGGAAAAAAGACAAAAACCCTGGAGAATTACACCACGAGGAGAGAATACTTATATTCCATCAAAATGTCTTAGTATTTTTTTCTGTATTTTTCTGTACTGTATTGACAAAGATAGCCTAAACAAAAGTACATTAAATGAAGTACATAACTCAAACAATAAACATCTTAACCATGGGGGAAATGTGGCTCATTTTCAAGTACCCACTCTATCCATCAAAATTCAACTGGATTATCTCTCCTATCAGTCCAATCTGCCCAACTTCATTGGAATGGAAGACATTTTGTGAATGGAATCCAAACTTTGATTCCAATGCTTTTCACATTGCTTATGACTAATGTTTCACAATGTGTTGTTTATCAAATATGCGACCAGATGCCAGCTAAAAGCATACTGTACTTACAGTAGATGGTTACTCAATAGAGATGACCTCAACACTTCCTATTATCATTATAGGCACAATAATCCCACCACTTTGACATAAAACCACAGCTACAAAAGCAGGAGAAAAAACTGTCGAAATATGTCTGTCTCTCAAGAGGGAGGTCATGAATTGATGTGCCCCCCCCCCCCCAGACAGGACATGGGGGTTGCGGGGTGGGGAGAAAGTGGATACATGGGACCCGTGGAGGCCTTCTCCCTCCTGCCCCTCTCCCCTCTCCCGGGCTTTGATTGGGCTTGTTAGCTAAATCCAATCCAACCCAGGCATGGAAAGAAAGAGTTTTTAAACTGTCCCGAAATGGCCGTCATTAGAGCCCAGCACTCCCCTGGGCTCCACAAACTTAAAATCATTTCCCAATCAATTAACTGGATACTCTCAACGCAACAGGCATTTCACACTCCAGGGTCGGAACACATTATCAGCCGGAGACGATTCATGGCGTTTTGGGAGAAAAGTTCATGGTTGAAATCATTAATTAATTTTACCAGACTTTTAGTTATGCATTACTTTCCACAGCTGGGGAAGCGAGAAGATTAATGGCATGTTCTCAGGTCCCGTTTTCTGCAGTATATAGCTAATAGCTGAAACTTCTCTCTGTCCTACAAGGGCTGCAACTTGAGAGGAAGGAAAGCAGCCAAGTCCATACTAGGTTTCATTCTACAGAGAATCAAATAAAGCACATCAAGCCATCAAAATCAGGCCTCACATCTAATAAAGCTGATAGGAGGGTATAATCCCGATAACAACAGCGTGTTGCTGGAATGGCAGCTCATACAGAGGGGATTGAAAAATGGTCATATCTAAAGGGGTTAGACACAATGTCACCAAACCTTACAACTAACAGGATCTATCAGGGTTATATGGTGTTAGTGAATGGAGGCATACTGTATCTACATACCTGTATGGAAACTCCTGACAGACACAGTTGAAGTTGGAAGTTTACATACACCTTAGCCAAGTACATTTAAACTCAGTTTTTCACAATTCCTGACATTTAAACCTAGTAAAAATTCCCTGTATTAGGTCAGATAGGATCACCACTTCATTTTAAGAATGTGAAATGTCAGAATAATAGTGGAGAGAATGATTTATTTCAGCTTTTATTTATTTCATCACATTCTCAGTGGGTCAGAAGTTTACATACACTCAATTAGTATTTGGTAGCATTGCCTTTAAATTGTTTAACTTGGGTCAAACGTTTCGGGTAGCCTTCCACAAGCTTCTCACAATAAGTTGGGTGAATTTTGGCCCATTCCTCCTGACAGAGCTGGTGTAACTGAGTCAGGTTTGTAGGCCTCCTTCCTTTCACACTCTTTTACAGTTCTGCCCACAAATTTTCTACATGATTGAGGTCAGGGCTTTGTGATGGCCACTCCAATACCTTGACTTTGTTGTCCTTAAGCCATTTTGACACAACTTTGGAAGTATGCTTGGGGTCATTGTCCATTTGGAAGACCCATTTGCGACCAAGCTTTAACTTCCTGACTGATATCTTGAGATGTTGCTTCAATATATCGACATAATTTTCCCTCCTCATCATGCCATCTATTTTGTGAAGTGCACCAGTCCCTCCTGCAGCAAAGCACCCCCACAACATGATGCTGCCACCCCTGTGCTTCACGGTTGGGATGGTGTTCTTCGGCTTGCAAGCGTTCCCCCTTTTACCTCCATACATAATGATGGTCATTATGGCCAAACAGTTCTATTTTTGTTTCATCAGACCAGAGGACATTTCTCCAAAAAGTATGATCTTTGTCCCCTTGTGCAGCTGCAAACCGTAGTCTGGCTTTTTATGGTGGTTTTGGAGCAGTGGCCTCTTTCTCGCTGAGCGGCATTTCAGGTTATGTCGATATAGGACTCGTTTTACTGTGGATATAGATATTTCCGTACCTGTTTCCTCCAGCATCTTCACAAGGTCCTTTGCTGTTGTTCTGGGATTGATTTGCACTTTTCGCACCAAAGTACGTTCATCTCTAGGAAACAGAACGCGTCTCCTTCCTGGGCGGTATGGCGGCTGTGTGGTCCCATGGTGTTTATACTTGGGTACTATTGTTTGTACAGATGAACGTGGTACCTTCAGGCATTTGGAAATTGCTCCCAAGGATTAACCAGACTTATGGAGGTCTACAATTTATTTTCTGAGGTCTTGGCTGATTTCTTTTGATTTTCCCATGATGTCAAGCAAAGAGGCACTGAGTTTGAAGGTAGGCCTTGAAATACATCCACAGGTACACCTCCAATTGACTCAAATGATGTCAATTAGCATATCAGAAGCTTCTAGATCCATAACATCATTTTCTGGAATTTTCCAAGCTGTTTAAAGGCACAGTCAACTTAGTGCATGTAAACTTGTGACCCACTGGAATTGTGATACAAATAATCTGTCTGTAAACAATTGTTGGAAAAATTACTTGTGTCATGCAAAGTAGATGTTCTAACCGACTTGCAAAAACTATAGTTTGTTCACAAGAAATTTGTGGAGTGGTTGAAAAACAAGTTTTAATGACGCCAACCTAAGTGTATGTAAACTTCCGACTTCAACTGTAAATAAATCTGCCAACAATCAATTTGAATATTCCCAGTGTTCCTCTGGAGCAATTGAAACCAAGGCTGATGAAATTAAAATCACTTTGTCAAACAGTCTCTGTTCATCTACACCACGGATCATAATCAGTGCAGACAGGGTCAGTTGGCTGAACCAACAGGCCCTTTTGATAAATAATAGATGAGAAGATAACCAACCAAAGGTTATTCATTTTCATTTTGTGGTGAAGTGCTGTTTATTTCCTTTCTCAGAAAACCTCTCCAGCAGATCTTCCCCATGAGGGGCATCAGTGCTGGACTGAGCAAAGCCCAGAGTGACTGCTGTGTGTCCATCACTTATTACATGATGACACACGCTGACAAAGAGCGTATCCGGCCCTCCGTCTTGGGTGTTTCCAAATGAGTTCACACAGGAGTGATTAAATACGTCATCCCGCAAAACAAGACACACACCGTCAAAATGACTCACCGCCTCGTTTTAGGATGAATTAAACATGTAGATTCAAGTTGCATAGGATTTAGATGAATGAGTGTGTCAGGTCTGGCTGAAAGAAGAGCACAGGGGAGTGGAGCAGGCCTTTGGAACATCACACACAGGTCATCTAAAACCAGTAAGACAGGGAGACACAGTGAGTGTGGTACAATCTATTCTAATGCACACTGACACTTCTTAAATAACAGTGCGAGCAAAGTACTAACTGTCCAATAGTTTCTCTTCAAATGGGAATATTTGGGTGCTGTGTTCAACGACAACCACTTACAATCACTGAATAACAATTTAATAGAACCTTTACAATTATATTACGTTATGTCTACAAGCATTTTTCCCACAATGCACCATATTTTCTGCTTCGAAGAGAAAAGCTCAGGTGTTCGTTCCATTGGCTATTCACTATCAAGGTCCTCATGAGTGGGAGCATCTCAAGTAATGTAGGAGACCTCTAAAGTCTACCTCAGGTCCATACACACATTGTACCAAGTCCTTTATTCAACACACACATCATTGGGAGCATTTGCTGTTCCAACAAAAGCAAACACACACACATGCACCTAAACAGTAGACAACAAGGCATACCCTGTTACTCAACCAACTGTACCTATGCCAACCACATGGCTGATGTTTTCTGTTCTTAGTCAGTAGCTACTGTAGTTATCTTTTTCCCTTTGGTCCAACAATAACCAACCGTGTTATTCCCAAAATAGAGAGAGGTAAGCTGTAACTTGTCAATAGCAATGTTAAAGTCTTGGGTCCAGGCCTTTCTCTCCAGAGGAAGCAGTGGGGACCACAGTTGTTTTGGTTAATTTACTACTAATACTACAAAGTGTAAAGCTGTGGTAGTATCAGGAGCTCACCAGTGTTACACAGTGTTAGCACGCAATACAGTCTGGCTAATGAATGCTCTTTCCATTCGTTTATCAACTTTTTTCACTGAGCAGTATTAATTGGTGATAAATTAGAACTAAACAAGTGAAAATTTATAATATGTTCTAAAGCGATAGAATCAAAAAAGGACTAGACAGTTCACAGCCAGACTGGATGTTAAACTAAATAAATAGCGAAATGATATCTGGATCTTTTTTTTGTTACCTGAGCAGCTGACCGATGTGAACCCTATCATTATAGTAACAAAGAGCGACAGGATGTGATAATGGCTTGACTGACAGGCTGGGCAGACAAAGGTAGTAATCACTGCTAAGGCTTTGTTATTCAACCATTCTGTCTGCTCACTGGAGCTAAAGACAAGCCCACACTCCCTTCAAAACAAATCAGAAAACCATTAGCCAGTTTGGTTTAGATGGGAGCATTGATCTGCACTGAAGACAACTGTGTTTGAGGAGAAATGGCAGAGATAAACCGTCGGTATTAGTAAATGGCCGTGAACTTTGAGATGGGATTGACTCTTATCAGTGCCACAGTTGATTATGCAGGACCAACAAGGACTCCTCAGCCACATTAATATCATTCAGTCCTGCCTCTCCGGAAACCATCTCCAACTGACATTTGAAAGAAGATTAATATCAACTAAACTTTCTCAGCTTTATTTGCTCAAGAAACATTTCCTCAGATACAATTTTATTACAACAGCGGCAGCAGCAGAGAGAGCTCCCATTAAAGGCATATTGTAACAATATAGTGCAGCCATATACTGGCTGTTTTCGGAGGCGCTGCCTGCGTTTCCTGAAATGGACTCTTTCTTCCCTCTTGTGAATGTTCTTATTGAGACGACACGCAGCCATAAACTACCAATAACAGCAGCCGACATTAGCGTAGAGAATAGAATCAAAAGCACTATACATGCTACTATGGAGGTAGACATGGAAAGTGAGGAAAAGAACCAAGACACCTGGGTTTAGTTTTCTAAGGGCCTCAGAGGTTGAGGTAAACTCACAGAGGGTTCACAAGTCTCACAAGGCCTTGACGTCATTAGCTAGCCTGACCATGCACGTACGTGTCACAGTTCCATGGTCTTCTGTATTCAATCTCTATATACAACTAAAGCTAGAATACAAGAACGTAGGTGTCAGAATGTACTTTAACCTCAGATTGTATGCAGTATTATTTTTTTTACTGGAAATAAAAGCAGAATCTGAAAAAATACAGATTCAGTACCTGAATAAACAACTCCAAAATACACTATATATACAAAAGCATGTGGACACCTCTTCAAATGAGTGGATTCAGCTATTTCAGCCACACCCGTTGCTGACAGGTGTATAACATCGAGCACACAGCCATGCAATCTCTATAGACAAACATTGGCAGTAGAATGGCCTTACTGAATAGTTCAGTGACTTTCAACGTGGCACCGTCATAGGATGCCACCTTTCCAACAAGTCAGTTCGTCAAATGTCTGCCCTGCTAGAGCTGCCCCGGTCAACAGTAAGTGTTGTTATTGTGGAAACGTCTAGGAGCAACAACGGCTCAGCCACGAAGTGGTAGGCCACACAAGCTCACAGAACGAGAACGCAGAGTGCTGAAGCACGTAATGCGTAAAAATCATCTGTCCTCGATTGCAACACTACCGAGTTCCAAACTGCCTGTGGATGCAACATGAAATTACTTTTCATGGCCCGAGCAGTTGCACACAAGCCTAAGATCACCATGCACAATGCCAAGCGTCGGCTGGAGTGGTATAAAGCTCGTTGCCATTGGACTCTGGAGCAGTGGAAACGCGTTCTCTGGAGTGATGAATCATGCTTCACCATCTGGCAGTCCGACGGACTAATCTGGGTTTGGCGGATGCCAGGAGAACGCTACCTGCCCCAATGCATAGTGCCAACTGTAAAGTTTGGTGGATGAGGAATAATGGTCTGGGACTATCTTTCATGGTTTGAGGTATACCCCTTAGTTCCAGTGGAGGGAAATCTTAATGCTACAGCATACAATAACATTCTACACTATTCTGTGCTTCCAACTTTGTGGCAACAGTTTGGGGAAGGCCTTTTCCTATCTCAGCATGACAATGCCCCCATGCGCAACGCGAGGTCCATACAAAAATTGATTGTTGAGATCGGTGTGGAAGAACTTGTCTGGCCTGCACAGAGCCCTGACCTCAACCCCACTGAACACCTTTGGGATCAATTGGAACTCCGACTGTGAGCCAGGCGTAATCACCGAACATCAGTGCCCAACCTCACTAATGCTCTTGTGGCTGAATGAAAGCAAGTCACCGCAGCAATGTTCCGACATCTAGTGGAAAGCCTTCCCAGAAGAGTGGAGGCTGTTATAGCGGTAAAGGGTGGACCAACTCCATATTAATGCCCATGATTTTGGAATGAGATGTTTGACGAGCAGTTGTCCACATACTTTTGGTCATGTAGTGTAGGTCTAAATTGTAAAATTGACCATGTGAAGTAACAATATAAGCTTATTGTGTAGCGTCCATTATATTTGAATGTATTTGTGCATTTCATTCAATGCAGGTGTTCAATGTGGATGGAAGACTCCAGAGGTAAAAGAGAAATCTAACTGGATAGCCTTTAGAAAGAAATCAAAATGGAGGAAAAAGAGTACTTACATGAACAGAAAGATTAAATCCCCAGCACCCAGCGATCACTGGTTAGTTGATTTTGAACTCATGAAAGTGACCTGAAATTATTAAAAAAAACAGACAAAATATATAAATGTCTCCATGTCCATCTTTAAAAAATATGTATATTAATTTATCCAAACAGTTAAACAATCCATCCCAGGACATTCAATTCAAAACAACATATTTTATGGATACGTTATTAAAAGAAAAATTGGTACGATCAGTAAAATAACTTTATTTGCAAATATCAAAACAAACTTGGAGATGAAAGGAGAGAGAGAGGGAGATAGGAGGTAGGGGAGTAAGGAGGAGAAGGTGATGCTGGCCCATTGTCAGAACATCTACAGCTGAGGAGATAGGAGGGAGGGGAGTAAGGAGGAGAAGGTGATGCTGGCCCATTGTCAGAACATCTACAGCTGAGGAGATAGGAGATAGGAGGGGAGTAAGGAGGAGAAGGTGATGCTGGCCCATTGTCAGAACATCTACAGCTGAGGAGATAGGAGGGAGGGGAGTAAGGAGGAGAAGGTGATGCTGGCCCATTGTCAGAACATCTACAGCTGAGGAGATAGGAGGGAGGGGAGTAAGGAGGAGAAGGTGATGCTGGCCCATTGTCAGAACATCTACAGCTGAGGAGATAGGAGGGAGGGGAGTAAGGAGGAGAAGGTGATGCTGGCCCATTGTCAGAACATCTACAGCTGAGGAGATAGGAGGGAGGGGAGTAAGGAGGAGAAGGTGATGCTGGCCCATTGTCAGAACATCTACAGCTGAGGAGATAGGAGGGAGGGGAGTAAGGAGGAGAAGGTGATGCTGGCCCATTGTCAGAACATCTACAGCTGAGGAGATAGGAGGGAGGGGAGTAAGGAGGAGAAGGTGATGCTGGCCCATTGTCAGAACATCTACAGCTGAGGTAAAACAGCTTTAGTAATGAAAGAGTTCGGACCACGTCCTAGACAATGTTTAAAATCCACTT
>NC_052336.1:8991127-9045437 GCF_016432855.1 Salvelinus namaycush
CCAACATCGCCCACCGCGAATGAGAAAAAGCATAGCTGTAGTATGCAGTGAATGAATGGCCGTCATTACAAAAAGGGGAGGACAAAGCCATGTCTGGGCTAATACAAGCTGATGCCCAGGTCAGCAGGGAGGTTAGCCGGGCTGCAGTTACCTGGGGGTTGGCAGGCTACAACAGAAGAGCAGTTGAGGAGACAGAGCTCTGATGTCCCTATGATAGAAAGCTTTAAATTCCCTCTGGCACAGTGCACACTGCACAGGCATGCCAAATAATATGAACGCACAAAGACAAGCCTTATATCCATGAAAAAAAATCCACCATATCATTGAGTTATTTGGTGCTGGAAACGGTCCAATCACAGCCAGACACAGCTGCTTCAGCACACTATTACCTGTCACAGCTTCCCTGCTCTCCCCTTCTTTCTCTTTCTGCCTTGCTCTCTCCTTTCTTTCTCTCTTTCTCTCGCTCTCTTTCTCCCTCACTCCCTCTTTATTTCGGTCTGTCTCTCTCCATCGCTGTGTCTCTCTCTCTCTTTTGCTCTTTGTCTCTGTCTTTGTCCCCCCTCTCTCTCTCTTTCTTTCTCCTCTCTGCCTCTCTCTCATGTGAACACGACAGGCACAGATTAAAGATGGAGCTGCACCAGGCCTCCTGTCACAACGATCAAAGTAGACCTGCCTGAAACACTCACCATTGTCAATCACACTCAGGTCAGGAGAGGCCGAGAAAGTGACACCACACAATAATGTCTTTATTGTGCAGGGCTGAAACAGTGACAGGGCTTTTGACTCTGTCTTATTGAGTGTTTCACTATTCCTCTGTGAATAACAGTGGTGCGGTAAAGGGAGAATCAAACATTCTTCCCTGTGTTTGTGAAGAGAGGCAGACAGCTCTGTGATCAAACCGTTATTTCATATGCCTGCCGCACCGCAAATACATTACATGTGATTTACTCTGCCTCAAATAACAAGAATAAAAGTCAATTTACAGAGGTGGTTGGATAGAGAAATGACCAGCCACTAGAAGGCTTCAATCCAAGGCTTCAATTGTATGCTCTCGTTGGCTGGCCCTCGCTTCATATTCTCGAAACCCACTGGCTCCAGGTCATCTATAAGTCTTTGCTAGGTAAAGCCCCGCCTTTTCTCAGCTCACTGGTCCCCATAGCACCACCCACCCGTAGCACGCGCTCCAGTATATCTCACTGGTCACCCCCAAAGCCAATTCCTCCTTTGGCTGCCTTTCCTTCCAGTTCTCTGCTGCCAATGACTGGAACGAACTGCAAAAATCACTGAAGCTGGAGACTCATATCTCCCTCACTAGCTTTAAGCACCAGCTGTCAAAGCAGCTCACAGATCACTGCACCTGTACATAACTCATCTGTAAATAGCCCATCCAAATACTTCATCCCCATACTGTATTTATTTATTTATCTTTCTCCTTTGCACCCCAGTATCTCTACTTGCACATTCATCTTCTGCACATCTATCGCTCCAGTGTTTAATTGCTATATTGTAATTATTTTGCCACTATGGCCTATTTATTGCCTTACCTCCCTTATCCTACCTCATTTGCACACATTGTATATAGACTTTTTCTATTGTATTATTGACTGTATGTTTGTTTATTCCATGTGTAACTCTGTGTTGTTGTTTGTGTCGCACTGCTATGCTTTATCTTGGCCAGGTCGCAGTTGTAAATGAGAACTTGTTCTCAACTAGCCTACCTGGTTAAATAAAGGTGAAATAAAAATAAATTTAAAAATCCACCACAGGAGGTATTCATGTCCCCTGTGTTAGTAACAGCCAGGTGTGCAGCCTGTCAATTCTCTTTGATTCACACTCACATATTCTCCACTCAAAGACAAGAATAGTGTAAACTTAGAGGTTAGCCGTGTCTTTTGGTTGTTGATTTGTCTACTATTCTCAGCTTCTGAGATGATTCCCCCTCAGTAGCAGAAGGCTTTTCTTTTTCTTCCTTCTCTAAGAGAGGATATTCTCTCTCTCTCGCTCTCCATCTCTCTCTCCCCCTTTCTCTCTCTCCCTCTCTCTCCACCTTTCTCTCTCTCTCTCTATCTACCTCTCTTCCTCTCTCTCCCTCCCTCTCTCTCTCTCCTATTGAGTGGCGGGTTATGAAAACAAGCATAGTTCTCTCTCAGGTAATGTACTTATTTTCCACAGCCCCATCTTCTAGTTTACTGAGTGGTGGTGTTTCTCCCTCTTATCGCCTGGCCCTCGTGGGGCACTTTAGCCCCTCAAATCCTGTTCACCACATACTGGTTTCAGAATCTGTGAAATGAGTGCTGGGGAAGCGTGGCCACAATGTCTGCCTGTGTCGCCACCGGACTCAAATGGGCTTGGTGCTTTTTGTCCAGGGAGATGCATAAATGGAAGTTTTTAACACCTCAAAGAAGGCTGGTCCTTTGTGTGGTCACACTGGAGAGGCCTGTCAGTCTCCTGAGGAAGCAGACACGCTGAGTGCTGCAGGACAAAGGGCCAGAGGCACAGAATCAGCAGGGGCATCACTCGGCTATGGGCACCCGGCACAGACACACTCTGTCATCATATCAGAGCCTGTCAAACACATATACACACGGATACCATAGAAAGAGTCACTCACACAAACATACAGCTTTTGTGAAAGCTAATAAAAACACACATTCAACATACACACAGACAGCTCTCAAAACCATAAAAATGGTACCAAACACATTCACACACAATCACATGGACAGATGACTAACACAGTGTGGTATACGCAGAGCTTGTCACACACAAACATGCAGTATGAATCAAACGCAGGGAAAAATACATTGACAAAATGTTGTGGTATTTTCAAAGATATCCAAGAAAACACCTCAATCAGAAAGAATCATTCTACTGTGTATTAGATACAAACAATTTGAAACGCAGTCTTACTACAAACATGCAATCTGACAACGGACCCACTCAATACAAATCAAGAATGAAAACCAGCACCACAAAACAACAACACAGACCTACTTATTTATTTTCACCTTCGGTTTGAAAATAATTTCCTAATTTCCATGTCAATCTCCCTTATTGCAATTCTCTTTTTTTTGCAAGTACAAACCAGCAGCCAAAGCTTACAATCAGTCTTTATGCTTTTTAGATGCCTACAATAAGCATTTAAATGCAAATATCTCAGCCGCACAAAGGAGTTTCAACTTCTGTCAGTAGCAACATAATCAACCTGCAATTGTCACCTGACTCGGAGCGGCATCCTGTGACCAGGCCTAAGCTGTGAGCATCTGTATTCAAATGACTTCCCTATTTCAGGCAGCACGGCTCAATGTGGATATTTTCCAACAGTAAAGCACTGAAAGTCAATCACATGGTGAATTAAACCAGAAAGGAAAGAATTGATCCAGAAAAGATCAGGTTAGAACAAGGCACATCGGTGGTCACATGATTCCTGTTGTTTTGTCCCTCTTCAAACAGAAGCACACAGTCTGTGTTGCCATTTCAGTCATGCATTTGCAATGTAGTCATAAATGTTTAGATCTACAATTCAAGCCCATGCATCCTGATAAATATGTCTAGTGGTGAACGTCTTGACCAAGACTGATACAGAAGAAGCAGGTCACAAAGCAAGGCTCTGTTGAACAACAGCATTCTCTGAGATTAAAAGGTTGGAAGGGAAATAAACAGGATTCCCACGGTGTGTCCATAGAGTACATTGGGAATGGTACATTGTGTTCTGAGATACCAGAACAATATCTAGATGGAGAATAAACAACGGTACAACAATGAACATGTAAGACTGATATTGCCTCCCAAGTAGGTTAGTCGGTAAATCTGATGGTGATTGGTGCATATGCTTTGTGCTAGCTCCACTGGACCCTGTACAGCCATTTGAACAATTAACATTATAACCTCTGATTTTTGTTTTTATTTACGGTTGCAGGGATCATTTGTCTTCTTTGAAAACAGCAATTAATAGTGGCGTTTGCAAATGCACTACTCCATTTGGGAGTAGGGAAAATGATCGGTTTGAGAATATTTCTGCATTCTTAATCTTCTAAAGAGGGAAATTATTTAAAAGGAGGACACAAATCTCATGTGACATGACAGGGCCTGCATGGGCTCTCTCTCCCCTCTCCCCTCTCTTTCCCCTCGCTCTCCCCTCTCCCCTCTCCCCTCTCCCCTCTCCCCTCACCCTGTAGCTTTGCGAGGCAGCGGTGGGGTGGGGGGATGGAGGGTAGCTAAGAGATCAGGGCTCTAGTTGCTCTCCTCCACTCCTCAGCTCTGCTTCCCCTCACAGGAAAACAAATGTTGTGTTTCAGTCACTGATCACTAGCCTAATTGAGTTTTACACTCTTTTTCTGGACCAAAAAGAGCCTTTGAAATGAGGAGGTCGAATTACCTCTCCAGTCAGGCAATAAATAAGTCAAACAAGGTAAGGGGCTCTTGCCAGCATATTTTAGTGCCAAATTCAATTAGTGGGAAAACAGAAGATACATGGTTGTTCACTTAACTATTGGATGCATTTCCATTCCCATGATGCTGCCATTGTACATAGCCAATCAAATGGTCCCTGTCAGACAGCTACAGCCCTCAGACAGAGGATGGCTGGAAACATACTGGCCTCCTGGTCATACTGTAATTGAAGTCATTGAGCGATAACACAAGATCACTTGGTTCAGCCAAAGACCATGAGTGTGTGTGTTCACATTATACTCCACTATACACAAATACTTGGAAATTGTAATAAACTCTGTAATCAAATATGTTGACATTGTTATTATAACATGTATAACCATGTTGTAATACATTCACTATTCCCATAACAGGGTGAAAATAATCATTCATAATAATGTCATAGTGTAATTGAAGCTTACTAAACCTTTCAAACTGTACTTTGTCTGTGCAAAGATATATGTACTTTTTCCATTATGTAAGTGGTCCTATAAGGCTATTGTGCATTGATTCACAGCACAAGAAAAGGAAACTTGCATGAAGTAAGCCTGTAGTCTGGGCAGGGAGCACAGAAGGTGGCCGGACAATGTACAGAACAAGAGAGAAAGAGAGGGAAACACAGCTCTGTACACCCAAACTGGCTACAATGTGGTCTTTGTGACATCATAATGTTTTCTGCCCAGCAGATTTTGGAAAAGAATCAACATTTTCCTAGTCTGCATATCCAGCAATAACATCTTACATCACAGCTCCTACTATATATCCCCTGTAGTCGGGCACATTTTACATTTGTGGAGAGTGAGGGGGGTAAGAAAAACATAGTGAAACAGTTATTATATTCCAATCATGCCCTGGGAGCCCATTACAACATGGCACAGACCATGTTAAAACTGGGGAGCTGTGCAGCCCAGCTCGCTGCGGAGGGAGGGCTCCAGGCTCAGGGCTAGGAGCCTGCACTATACTGCCAGACTCTCTGTGCTGCCTGCCTGCCAGCCTGTAGCAAATAACTACAGCACACTGACAAATGCTGAGATTGATGCTGGTGGGAACCAAGTCTAAGATAGAGGCATTCCACCAGCACATTTCTGCCCTCGGCTTATTGTGGAGATTTTTATATTTGTTTGGTGTTTGTTTTTGTTTCTTTGTTTGTTAGTTAGCTGCTCTGATCGTGTCTAGATTGACATGTCAGCTTTTGTATTCTGATCATGGACTTGTGATGATGGAATTCTGAACGTGTCATGCCTCTACACCTACATTTAAATGTGTCTACCGTGTCCGGATTACCTTTTCCCACGGTATATTCAAATGCCAGTATGCATTCTGCAAACGGTGGAACAGGCTAAATCTGATAATAACACAACAACAACTTGATGGCAGTAGCCAACTACTGTAGATAACTAGCCAGCTAACCTCTGTAACTAGCCAGAAAGCTAGCTAGCAAAGCTAAAGGGATTGCACACAGGTTAGCATTACTCTCCCACAAACACAAAAAAGTTTTTCTAAATAAGACAGCTGGCTAGCATTTATGAAGCCAGCAAACACATTCCGCACAGGCTAGGAAAGTATTTCCTCCAACATTTAATGAAAAAAGGTGCCTCTCGCTCCCAAAACAAGTTTTCTGGAGACTTGTTGGCAGAGTGCTGATGACGTTGCCCACTGATAGCAGAAGTCACATGTACAGTTGAAGTCGGAAGTTTACATACACCTTAGCCAACTACATTTAAACTCAGTTTTTCACAATTCCTGACATTTAATCCATGTAACAATTCCCTGTCTTAGGTCAGTTAGGATCCCCACTTTATTTTAAGAATGTGAAATGTCAGAATAATAGTTGAAAGAATGATTTATTTCAGCTTTTATTTCTTTCATCACATTCCCAGTGGGTCAGAAGTTTACATACACTCAATTAGTATTTGGTAGCACTGCCTTTAAATTGTTTAATTTGGGTCAAACGTTTTGGGTAGCCTTCCACAAGCTTCCCACAATAAGTTGGGTGAATTTTGGCCCATTCCTCCTGACAGCTGGTGTAACTGAGTCAGGTTTGTAGGCCTCCTTGCTCGCACACACTTTTACAGTTCTGCCCACAAATGTTCAATAGGATTGAGGTCAGGGCTTTGTGATGGCCGCTCCAATACCTTGACTTTGTTGTCCTTAAGCCATTTTGACACAACTTTGGAAGTATGCTTGGGGTCATTGTCCATTTGGAAGACTCATTTGTGACCAAGCTTTAAACTCCTGACTGATATCTTGAGATGTTGCTTCAATATATCGACATAATTTTCCCTCCTCATGATGCCATCTATTTTGTGAAGTGCACCAGTCCCTTCTGCAGCAAAGCACCCCCACAACATGATGCAGCCACCCCTGTGCTTCACGGTTGGGATGTTGTTCTTTGGCTTGCAAGCCTTCCCCTTTTTCCTCCAAACATAACGATGGTCATTATGGCCAATCAGTTCTATTTTTGTTTCATCAGACTAGAGGACATTTCTCCAAGAAATACAATCTTTGTCCCCATGTGCAGTTGCAAACCGTAGTCTGGCTTTTTTATGGCGGTTTTGGAGCAGTGGCTTCTTCCTTGCTGAGCGGCATTTCAGGTTATGTCGATATAGGCCTTGTTTTACTGTGGATATAGATACTTCTGTACATGTTTCCTCCATTATCTGGGATTGATTTGCACTTTTCACGCCAAAGTACGTTCATCTCTAGGAGACAGAACGCGTCTCCTTCCTGAGCGGTATGACGGCTGCGTGGTCCCGTGGTGTTTATACTTGCGTACTATTGTTTGTACAGATGAACGTGGTACCTTCAGGCGTTTGGAAATTGCTCCCAAGGATGAACCAGACTTGTGGAGGTCTACAATTTATTTTCTGAGGTCTTGGCTGATTTCTTTTGATTTTCCCATGATGTCAAGCAAAGAGGCACTGAGTTTGAAGGTAGGCCTTGAAATACATCCACAGGTACATCTCCAATTGACTCAAATGATGTCAATTAGCCTATCAGAAACTTCTAAAGCCATGACATCATTTTCTGGAATTTCCTGGAATTTTCCAAGCTGTTAAAAGGCACAGTCAACTTGTGTCATGCACATCATAGATGTCCTAACTGACTTGCCAAAACTATAGCTTGTGAACAAGAAATTTGTGGAGTGGTTGAAAAACTAGTTTTAATGACTCCAACTTAAGTGTATGTAAACTTCCGACTTCAACTGTAAGTTTCAAGTGTAGCCACAGTCTCTGTGCTAGGTTAGGCAGTAGGCCTGCCGTGCTGGTGGGTTAGTAGAGTGTATCAGGAGCTGCTACCAGGGGCCCTGTGTGAGGAGGCTCTCCTCATGTCCCCAGTGCCTGACACAGACTGGCTCTCCTTATGATAGTAACATGAGGTTAGCATTAACGGTGCTGAAAGCACGACAGGTGGGTCACATGAAAGGTCGCTAATTTTCTTTAGCCGGCCAAACACATGATTCCCATTATTATCATCCTAGAAAAACTGACAACGCTCCAAACTAAATATAAAGAGGCCTCTGTGACTACTACTGTTCGCCGCACACTATTTGTAAAAAATATATATATCTTACATTATATATGAATAGACTTTCCAAGCGGAGCGTGCTTTGAGGAGTACATTCGGAGGAAACCGAGATGTAAATACATTTAAGTGAACGCCTGGACATGCAAAATTGTGCTTTTCAGTGTGGGGAACATGATCGACGTGATGCAAGAAAAACACTTTTGGGGATACATTTTCTGTGGATGTAAAGTGATCCGTTAGCAAGACTATACCCAGAAGTTCTAATAAGATCAACACACTTTCATCATACTGTTGATTCCATCTCATCATACTGTTGATTCCATCTCATCATACTGTTGATTCCATCTCATCATACTGTTGATTCCATCTCATCATACTGTTGATTCCATCTCATCATACTGTTGATTCCATCTCATCATACTGTTCATTCAATCTCATCATACTGTTGATTCCATCTCATCATACTGTTCATTCCATCTCATCAGAGGAAAAGGAAGAATAAACATTAGTTCTCCAGATAAAACATATAATTCCCCTGACATATAAATAATGTGGACATGACGTGACTTCTGAAAGCTCCCAGTTGGCAAGTGTGCACCTAGGGCAGTATCTGTTTAGGCTAAGGGAATTCCACATCTGTAACATTCCATATTTATTTAAGATTGATATATTTTTCCTGGGAGCACGTGTGCATGAATGTGTGTGAGTGTGTGCCTTTGTGTGTGTGTGTGTGTGTGTGTGTGTGTGTGTGTGTGTGTGTGTGTGTGTGTGTGTGTGTGTGTGTGTGTGTGTGTGTGTGTGTGTGTGTGTGTGTGTGTGTGTGCGTGTGCGTGTGCGTGTGCGTGTGTGTGTGTGTTGTTTGCCACAACAATCCCCTCAAGGTGGTTTGAGCAGGCTGTGACCTAACAGTAAAATGTTGGAAATTGGAAAAATGACTTCTCTTTCTTGAATAGCTGGGAGATAAAGAGCCGTTAGCAATAAAGTCAGAGAAGTATAAGCTTATTATGAATACCTCTCAGAGCGCAAAAGCATGTACTGTTGAAATCAAAGAGAGTAATAGGCAGGTTAGCCAACCGTCATTTTAAGGATGAAGTCAGTTGTGAAATTGTAAAATCGCAAGGTTTTGCTGTCCATATCATACCCTCAGAGCACTCCCAGAAATGATTTATAAATGTCAGTTATCACATGTCTGAAAGTGTTCGAAGTTTGCAGGTTGAAAAGAAAAGAGAACCCAATACTAATCTCCCCATTGAATAAAACTGCTAATAATAAGGCCATTTATCTCTTTGCTTAAACAGTGCATACTTTGAAGTTCACAAGAATGTGTGATTCTTAGCAAGTTCCCCTAGCAGCTCGGAGCAGACCTGGCTTTGCTGCACATTCCTGACGGTTTCATGTTCAATTGGCTGTGAAAGTCCACTGCATTACTCCTGCATGCCGGGCTGATAGCATACCAAAACAAGCTTCAAACCTCGGACATCCTTTCCTTTTTTTGTAATCACAAGGCCTGTGAGAGCACTAAATCATCTTTACGGATTCTTCCACGTAGGGAAAGCTAGCGCTCCTTTTGCATACTTTACAAGAGAGAGCCAGGCAATAGGAACCAGGAACCTGGAAGGTTACCATTACCAGGGCACCACCACATATCTGTGCATGCTTTTTCTGCCCAATAGCTAAAGCTGAAAAGCCCCCAGATGAGATCTGCCGTAAAGATGATATCATAGCATGTGGTTACACAGCAGTCAGTCAGCTAGCCAGGCAGTCAGGTTTCTGCACCAGCCAGCAATCATACCCCTCCCCACACACACACAGCCGTTATTGCTCGTCTCCGCTCTGAATATTCATCCATTTTCCACATCGTCCTCAACTATCCTAATCACAGTCACTTCCCCTTTAATCACAGGGCTGTAATTAGGCCCTAATAAACCATTTTGCCGTCCTCTTGGAGCAGCTCTGTGTCACTCACATATCAAACCATGAAATACTATATTAAAGGCTGTCAACCTCAAAGGAAAGCTCCTCGGGCTGCATAGATACAGAGACTGGAGGTACACCCTCTTACACTAATTTAAATTATCGAGAGCTCCAACATGTGACGCTTGCTACGCCATGCCTGAAACCGAGCTAGGCCAGGCAAAAGCGATGACTATTCCAGACTAAGGTTCTTCTGGTTTCTTATGATGTCGGGTAATTGTTTAAACCTGAGTGGATATGGCAGAAGGTCTTTCTCTGCCTGCCAAGAGAAAAAGTGCTCTGTAGCACTTTTCTCCTCCGTTTTGTTTCTCCCTTTCTAATTCAGTCCAACACAGGCTTCAAGGAAAGCCTCAGTGATTCCATGTTCATCTTGGAGAGCCAGCATTGGGGACGATCACTGACCACAAGTTGATCATGATGATGGTTTAATTAGAAGCCTCTCTCTAGGCTGGCCACAGCCCAAACTCCTCCACCTTGCAGATGGTGACCAATAAATGTAGCTTCACCGAGGAAGAGGAGGAACATCCCTCCCCTGCTTACCATCAGCACCACCCCTAACCAAGGACGTAAAGCGTTCCTCCACTGTGACATTCAACCACAACCCAGGGTCTGGCGTGGTGTGTGTGTGTGTGTGTGTCTGTGTGTTCCACCAACGCTATTCACATTCAGGCACAAAACTCTCTCCCCGTCTCTCTCTCTAAACTGGGAAAGAGCGACCACTCTTGCTTCCATATGAGAAGGGCTTGTAAAGTCATGCATGTGTTTGTCCTTAACATCAGTAAGCTGGCGGTGGACGTCCGCAGACCATCCAGTCCAGTGTGGCTAATCCTCAGCCAGGACACTCAGTCCTCTCGTTTCCCCTCCTCGCCTTCCTTCCCTTCCCCTTGTGCAACCTTCTCGTCAGCCACCCTCCCCATCCCTCCAGCAGTCTGGGTTTTCCTCAGAGTGAGTGATTCTGTTTTTACATTGGTAGTTTGGAGTAAAAATTGCCTCTTTGAGCATGTCCTAAACAAACTGACTGCTCTGAAAGCAAAAGTTTGAACTTTTTTCCCCACTTAAAATACTTTTATTTCTAAAGAAAGTATTTTTTTCCCTGACTCACTAATGAGAGAGTGGATGAGTTTTAATTCAATTTTCGATTTGTTTTCCACTTGGGTTCATATTTTCCGACATAGTGTTTATACTGTGCTGTGGTTAATATGTTCTGGCAGAGACAGAGACAGAGACAGAGACAGAGACAGAGAGAGAGAGAGAGAGAGAGAGAGAGAGAGAGAGAGAGAGAGAGAGAGAGAGAGAGAGAGAGAGAGAGAGAGAGAGAGAACAAGAGGAATATAACAGCTCCTGCCCCTGCTACGCCAAATGACTGGTGAGGCAGTAGGACTTTGTCATGTGGAACACATTTCTAGGATATTTATTTATATACTGTATTGATACAAACTCTCCATTCTAGAGAGGCCCCAAGTAGATAAGTTGTAGCTCTGAGAGAGATGGACTCAGTAGCCTCAACCAATCACAGCTCCCTATACTGATGAGCGACACGAAAACATTTCTAGCACTCAGCTTTAAACTGTGAGTACTCACTCAAGCAGCCAAATACAGTTTTTATACAGCCTACTGTTGAAGAGGAGGGTTGACCAGCATTGTCCTTCTCAAAACAACTCCAGTTCAATCTGCTCCAGTAGCAGGAGACTCAGTTCAGTCCACTTCCACAGTATCAGAGAGGTCTGGGGCGACACAGAGTACATTACCTTAGACGAACACTAACATCATTATCTGCTGAGTCCTCACAATGAGGAATGTTCAGACAAGCTGCTCTCAGCCTCCATCTCTCATCTCCTGACCACTCCACACCACGAGGGTCTCTCTTTCTCTGTCCCTCTCTTCTCTCTCTGCCTCTCTCACGCTTGCTCCCTCTCTCTCTCTTTCTCTCTGAACATAGGTATGAGTAAATTATATATGATGCAATAACTGCATTCTAATTTTCTCAGAGAAGGCGAAAGAGAGAGCGAGCTTGTGGTTGAGTCTGCTGAAGCCATTTTCTCATGACGCACATCGAGGGCAAAGCCCTGTAAAAAATCCAAGTCGGTGTAAATAATCATGGAAGAAGGAAACAAAAGACCTGGGTTTGTACCAGGGTAGACATTTTGGTTAACTTCATCAGAACGTCAGCCACAAGAGCCACAAGAGCCCCCCTCCTTTTGTCACTTTCATTTATTTTTGGCATTATGCATTCCCAGTTTCCACACAAAAAGTGTAGGGAATCTTGACTTTGGCTCAATACATCCCAGCTTTTCCAAATAATTTTCCAGGACGTTTTTAGTCACATTGCCTATTCCATATGTGAGCAACTGATCAGTAATAGACCTTGCCACTAGTCCAGATCTATGGGTCTATGAAAATGTTAGCATCTATCCATAGAAAAAGAGATACTGTAAAAGACCTGAGAGATTGTACCATCCATTCTCAGTAAGCTTTTTCCAATGTATTATCTAAGAGATGGAGAATGGAAATAATGCATGCGCTGATGTCTCAGATTTCTGGGGCCTTATTAATATTGCGTAGAAACTATTCCAAAATACTACTTACGAACGGAATTTAGAATGTTCGTACCCATAGAAAAATAGTGATTTGTCAAACAATCCTAGAAGCGATACGCACACCGGTAGGAGATAACCATTGATAAATACCAATTGTTTTCAGTCTCAGTGTTCGTGTACGACCTTGGCTATTTGCATTGCGAAACACTCCTAATTAACCATATATGGTCAAAATCATCAAAATGTAAAACCTGTGGGGAATATATAACGCCGTACAATTAAAGACAAAGGCGCAACTAAAAAAAGCGACTAAAAAAAATATTTTTCAGAGACTTAAATAGAGGTGCCAAAATATTTTATTTGGCTCGCTCAGTTGTGGCTTGACTAGTAAAAATAAAAACATAGCTACAAAGAGAGGACCATTAGGAAAATTCAAGTTGCTTTAGCGATGGCAAATATACTTCAAATGAGTAGGCAACTCACTAAAAATCAATCCATCCTCAACAGCTCCCTCCTGTAGGCATGTAGGCTGTTCTGCAGAATGAACGAGTCGTGCGTCCCACTGGCCACTACATTCAGCAGCGTTTTTTGCGCATTACATAACCTATCACCTGCACATTAATAGTGGAAACCTTTTCTGTTCACATAGATGAACTCGTTTTGGGATGGTGGTTTTATGGCGTTGTGGGTGCCGTCTATTGCGCCGTACGTATTTGTGAACCCATTGACGGCAAAGAAACCCCTCTTGACTTCAACCTGTTGTGCGATGGTGTATGGAAATATGGAAATGTTATGTTACAGTTTGTTTTGCTGATGATTGCATCCAAAACATTGTCTCATCGAGGGATGTGAGATGACGATCGTCAAACTCCCGCTGAAAAGTGCCCATTGCTAAACACCAGAGGGTTGATAGCACTTTGATGTGCACTGGAATGGCAAGCGTTTGCCTTTCTAAAGTAGGCGTTAAATAGGCAAAGATCCTAGACGATTGGTTTTGGGAAAAGATATCTATACGTTCTGCAGAACAGTCCTACCTGTCTCTAAAAACATGCTCTCGGCAAAATGAAGCGTGTACCGAATCTTCCAACAGAGCAAGATCAGCCATCTCTAATTTGATTTCCCCATTATCTCAGTCTTTAATAGTATTTCAACAATGGTTTCACTTTCACACGTGACTCTAATTTAACAAATTACTGTATTTTATATGGATTATTAGCGTAACACATGGACTGATGTGTTCAAATGATATATAGCCTGTCAAGATATGTTGCATGAATTCACAATGGAAATACAATTAAATCAAAAAAATATTTAATTATTACTCTCACAATTTCAAAAATGTTCGACATATATTTCTCCCATTCTATACTTGGTAAGCAGTTCCCTTATTCCACCACTATGCACTGTGCATACGCATGGTCATGACGGTTCTACATTTACACACACTCTCAATCAAAAGTTCCGATTGATAAATCCCACACTTTGCGTGGAAATGATCATACGCATGGTTTACGCACAGATTTGTGCCTATGCATGATTGATAAATGAGGCCCCAGGACTTTATTTTGCATTTACGTAATTCTTCAGTGACACTTGGAGGGGCAAGCTGTTTAATATGGGCTGATACTCCACACAGTCTTCCCCATCAAGCTGCTATGTGGTGAAGTCAAAGCTCGGGTGTTGCCTTGTAAATCAAGGTGCCAAATCATATCTGATCAATTAGTGACCTTGTCTCATTACTCTGCACAGTAAACTTTGTGATCTATCATTTGGTGACAGTTTTGCAATGTATAAAGATGTGGATGGCAGTGGAGGGCCTTAAAAACAAATAGAGCCCCAGTATTGTACAGCATCAGTGGTGCTGAGCGTCATGTGTCAACTAAACTGCTCCCAGCATGCTTTACTCCGGAGCAGAGAGCAGGGAGCAGCGCAGCACAGATTGGCCGCTTAGTCACAATTGTGGAGCATATTTTACATCTCATATCTGATGGAGCTGGCAGATATCAGGCTAACTGTCAGCCTCCAGGAACTGGCTAATGTCTAACCTCTGTGCATTTGCAGTGAACAGGGACCTGTGAAAACAGAAGAGTACCGTGCTAACCCCAGCTTCACTGTGGAATACCCACAGGCAGATGCAAGAAGAAGATAAATTATTTTGAAGACCCAAAGAAGCTGAATTATCAAAGATTAAATACAACACGTGTGGTTCTCCATAAAACATGGTTACCTTACTGTATATGCTCTAATGTTAAAGGGATACTTTGGGATTTTGGCAATGAGGCCCTTTATCTACTTCCCCAGAGTCAGATGAACTTGTGGACACCCTTTTTATGTCTCTGTCCAGTATGAAGGAAGTTAGAGGTAGTTTGTTGAGCCAATGCTAACTAGTGTTAGTGCAATGACTAGAAGTATATGGGTGTCAGCTAGCATGCTACCTCTAACTTCCTTCATACTGGACACAGAGACATAAAAATGTAAAAATCCTGAAGTATCCCTTTAAGTAGTAAAGGCTCATTTCATTTCAATTTCAGCTCATTACGAACCTATGCATAAAATATTTCAAGAGGAAAGGGAATTTCCTATTTTACATTTCCAAGTAAGACTATTCATGGGGCAGTAAAAGTTTATCCAATCGGGTTTTCCTAATTACTAGTGTCACCAATCCTCCTTGTAAATGCTAATATCAATGGACAAAATGCATCCTGAATGTGATACATTGTAATTAGAACAGGGTGACGGGCATACAAAGTTTTCTTCCTGGTACCTCGCTCTCACCCAGAGAGCTGCCCATGTTGGTTTCCAGTTTGATATTTCCATAGTGTCCTTTTGTGCTAAGTCCTTGGCAGCAGCCAGCCCAAGGGAAGGCCTGATCCGAACACAATGGGGGGATCACAAGGAAAGGGTTGTTCTGAGGCCTTTGTGTTCGAGCAGCGGAGAGGCCCACATCGCAGTAATCTCTCTTCCCTCGTTCCCTCACAAGACCCAACCTCAGATCTTCTCCAATTCAGGAAGGACAGGGACCACAATACACTGTCGAACAAACCAATAAGGAACTGTTGACCCCGGCCCCGTTTGGAGAAATCTGCAACAAGGTCACTAACTAATAACAAGTCATGGAAATCATGGAACGCAAGAGTGGGATTTCATGGCCTTTCCACAATAAAGGTTATGAATAAATACTGCCAATGAATACAGTGTATATAGAATATGAAATATCACTGTCAATGTCAACGGTTGACATGACAATAAAGTACACAAAATAATGTCTATTCTGAGGACTAAAATAAAACAGGCAGCCACAACGAGAGGCTAGATAAAGAAAACTAAACTCTCCACAAAAGGAGCGTGGACTGACATTCACATTTGTACAAAATGATAGGTGTATTGAGAGAAGCATGCAGGAGTCGACCGCTTGCACACTGCTCGGGAAAGATGACAACACTCAGCTGCTTCAGTGTACTGTGCCGAGCAAGGGCTCCCAAAACCACTGCATTTTAATTACAGGCAGCACTGTGGGCCTCTTCGATATGGAAATAGAGCCAGCCATCTTCACACATGGACTGTGCAAATCTTCATGTGACTCATAGAAACAATGAGCTGTGCTAATTCCTCCAGCTGACAGTGCTACTGATTACCGTCCCCTACAGAAACAGCCCTGT
Organism: Salvelinus namaycush; assembly: GCF_016432855.1. Lineage (NCBI taxonomy): Eukaryota > Metazoa > Chordata > Actinopteri > Salmoniformes > Salmonidae > Salvelinus > Salvelinus namaycush. The sequence goes on from NC_052336.1 coordinate 9,007,257, forward strand.
GTCAAAAACACACGGCCACCAAGGCCCCTCCAATTAATTCTACATATTAATGTGTGATATTTAAAAAGAGAGAATTCAACAGAGGCTGTTGCATTTTGAAGTCTAACTTAATTATGCACAACTATGCTTTGGATTAAAAGAAATTGTCCAATTATTTTGCAGCCCAAACGTGAAACATATTCAGTGGATGAGTGAATGAAACAGTTCAAATTGTACCCCTTTGGTGAGTTATGAAATGATATTGTTCATGTGAAGCGATACAATTGCTCAAAATGTACATTGATTTAGCTGTAAAATACTAATGCTCATTTTTAAATCAGAATGTTCAAACCCAGTTCCCTACCAAACACTTACAGCTAATGTGATACTAGAGGTCTGGTTGATTCTATAGGGAAATCTCTCTCTATCTCTCTCTGGTACTGTACCTTGGTCTTCAACATGTAATGTGATACTAGAGGTCTGGTTGATTCTATAGGGAAATCTCTCTCTATGTCTCTCTGGTACTGTACCTTGGTCTTCAACATGTAATGTGATACTAGAGGTCTGGTTGATTCTATAGGGAAATCTCTCTCTATCTCTCTCTGGTACTGTACCTTGGTCTTCAACATGTAATGTGATACTAGAGGTCTGGTTGATTCTATAGGGAAATCTCTCTCTATGTCTCTCTGGTACTGTACCTTGGTCTTCAACATGTAATGTGATACTAGAGGTCTGGTTGATTCTATAGGGAAATCTCTCTCTATCTCTCTCTGGTACTGTACCTTGGTCTTCAACATGTTATGTGATACTAGAGGTCTGGTTGATTCTATAGGGAAATCTCTCTCTATCTCTCTCTGGTACTGTACCTTGGTCTTCAACATGTAATGTGATACTAGAGGTCTGGTTGATTCTATAGGGAAATCTCTCTCTATGTCTCTCTGGTACTGTACCTTGGTCTTCAACATGTAATGTGATACTAGAGGTCTGGTTGATTCTACAGGGAAATCTCTCTCTATCTCTCTCTGGTACTGTACCTTGGTCTTCAACATGTAATGTGATACTAGAGGTCTGGTTGATTCTACAGGGAAATCTCTCTCTATCTCTCTCTGGTACTGTACCTTGGTCTTCAACATGTAATGTGATACTAGAGGTCTGGTTGATTCTATAGGGAAATCTCTCTCTATCTCTCTCTGGTACTGTACCTTGGTCTTCAACATGTAATGTGATACAGGTGCTGATGGTTTTCAATTTAAAGAAAACGATGCACTCAACCTATTTCATTGAATGTAATTGTATGTAGTTCATGTAAACTCACAGCAGAAGTCATCTGGACCCAAAGTTACTAAGAAGAAAACAATGAAAACCTTTATAAAGAAACAACCTATTTGGCTTGGACTGCAGCTAAAATACAAACAACTGCACTGACATGTCCCGATGTGCAGTAGATTCAGAATCCTTATTCTAATCTAAAGCAAGACTGGAATTTGGGAGTGTAGTTAAACCCCAGCTAAGTATAGCCTAGCTAATTTTCACTTAAAATTCGGGAAGAAAATCTTAAGAATGACGATAACTATGTATGAGGACTTACGCATCTCACCAAGACCATGTGTCTAATCATTAATCTACAGTATCCATCTTCAAGACTTGAAAGTCATCTGTGTCTGTACAGTTAGATAGCTAGCCTCTGGATGCCCCCATTGTCTGATACTGATATCTCACTAGAACCATTGATTTCATCAATATTTCAAGACTCACCCATCACCCATGAGTGGTGAGAATGGTTTGTACTGAGAGGCGCACATTTTCTCTGGGAACAAAACCATTACATTCAGAGATGGAGCCTGGACCCTCTCCAGACTGTCAACGTTGGATATGAAAAGGTCCTTGAGATGTGTTCACCTCAAGCCAGAAAGGGCATAAAAAGATGTGAGGATTCTTTGAAAGTCATTTTAGGCACGTTTCATTTACATTGCCAGTCTTCACTTCATTTATTAAAACTGCATTCACAGTTTGTATAATGAGAATTAAAATCATTGTGCATTAGTAAAGAGCATCTTTTTTTAATTGTGTCATACAAGAAAATCATAATGGTGCCAGATCTAAAGTTGCCACAGCACTTCAATAATGCACGTTGAGAACTTGAAGAAGAAAAATCAGAGGACTACAAAAGAAAGACTCCTGTAATGAACATGTTGCCATCGGTTTTGATCATTGTTGAAATATTCTGCTGCAAATTAGCTAACACTTATAAAGACAGATGTCACAACATGCGCTGCCACATTTATTATCCCCAGAAATCCTCTCCCTTCTGCTGCCACACGCCCTACCTTTACCAGGCCTGCTGTTGTTTACCTGCTTCTCTCATCGTGTTTATCATTAGGCCTCGGCTGCCAGTCCACTCCCCCTCAGACATGGAGAGAAGAGGAGAGGAGAGGAGAGGAGAGGAGAGGAGAGGAGAGGAGAGGAGAGGAGAGGAGAGGAGAGGAGAGGAGAGGAGAGGAGAGGAGAGGAGAGGAGAGGAGAGGAGAGGAGAGGAGAGGAGAGGAGAGGAGAGGAGAGGAGAGGAGAGGAGAGGAGAGGGGGACTAGTACCTGAGCAAGCCTCAACTCAACTACCTCCTGTGCTCTTTCCCTGCCAGCCTGCATCCAAGGAGCAACATCTCCCTCATTATTCATACTGTAACTGCGGCAACTATTACTATCGCACTGACTGACTCAAAATCTCAATTGGAAAAACAAAAAGTTAAAAAAGGAGAGACTTAAGTGAAGATTGCATCTGTCATGGATGACCTAATCCAGTATAATCTGACAGACAGACTATCACAAGCCAAGCACAGCAAAGTGTCTGGGGTACAACAAGAAGGAACAGATGTGCCCCGTACACACACACGCAAACGCATTCGTATCACTCGTATCATTTTACCTCATTAACCCATAATCATTTGGCCCAACTTAAATATCCAATCTAGCTCAATTTATCAAATTCATAAAGTTACTGTAAAGTACTCTACATAATGTAGGCTATTTATAAAGGCAAGTTGTTACATTAAATGTTATTGATCTTGGAAAGTTGTTATTTCTCATGCTATTAGAGCAATAGCAATATGCAGGTCATAATATCATTTTAAGGGCAAGGAGTTCAGTTTGGCAAGGGAATTAGCTACGGATAAACCAAGGCCATACAATTAAACCAACAATTCAACTTACTTTACCTCATGGTTCTAGGATGCAGACCTCTGTTTTAAGCATAATGAACTAATGAAACCAGATAAAGCCTTTACTGCAAGGGCTAAAATAACCCACAGACAGAACAACAGTACACTTTCAATACATTTTTCTTATTCATATTTTCTTATTTCAGTCTTCATTGTCAATTAATATTTTAAACTTCTGAAGCACAGAAACATCCCATTCATATCCATTGTGTCCTATAATAGTTGTCTCTGAGGCTATTATGAAGTGGCACTGATGTAGCAGTTAACAGATCAGACTCAGTAAAAGCAACCATTGATGCAAAATGCACATACCAAAAACATACAAGAAAGACGTGTAAATGTTTTCAAATCATTATAAAATATTTTCAAATCACCAAACCCATTAGTCATCAATGTCAAATACTGTGTACACGTACATAGGCCTACATACATTCAACATGCGCGCACACACACACACACACACACACACACACACACACACACACACACACACACACACACACACACACACACACACACACACACACACATACATACATACATACACACATACATACATACATACATACATAGACATATATAGACTACATACATAAATACACACACACATATTAAATAGAGCTGATGAACTAACACATGATGTGATAAGAGTAGTAATGTATTCCACAGTAGGTAAGAAACCCCTTTGAGACAACAGTCCAAGGACCAGCTCACATCATGTAATTGAAAGGGAACCATTCAAAGTTAATTTAATGCCCCAGTTTTAAATTGACACAGCACTGTAATGCCTGGGCTACACACTGCCTCCTTAGAGAGCACATCAACATTCAATTAAACACACATGGTAGGCTACTGACCCTACACCTGTCTACCCAGCTTCATGAAGCTAATTGCTGTGCATGATATACAAAGCACAAAATAATTGACAAAATATATATACAACATATTCTTTAAACTAACAATAGCATGGTATGGAATAAAAAGCATCCCCTTCTGCATGTTGCCTTGCTGAGATCTAAAACCACATCATTTCCATAGACTCAATAACTAAAATCAAGCATTGCATATGCTTTGTGCTCACACATATTTTTCAAAATATGATCACTATTGTGGTCAAGTGTATTATAAACTCACATTGCAGGTCTAGATTGCGCTGTCAATAATGACAATATTTCTGCACTGTCTAATCAAAAGCAATACGTTTAACCCGCAGGAAAACAATACATTCATTAAACGTAAACGTATGTAACATTATTAGGCTACTAAATAGGACACCATTTGTTCTAATAATAAAAAATATTGTTATTGTTTTGCTCATCATTCGCGGTCGTTTAATGACAGAAAATGAATTTCCAATTCCCAAGTTCGTCTCGCAACATGCAACTCTATTGATCTGAGATTGGATGGGGGATCTATTTAAACAAGAGAGCCACCGTGAAAGAGCGCCGAGCACAGGCTGTGAAGCATGCGGTTTCGGTATGTCAAAATGCACTTCTAAATCTCTGAACTTACTGGCACCATATGCGTCAGGGAGTCGATATCTTTATGCCGGATCCAGTTCGGAAATGTTTTTCTCTCTCGCAAAACCACAAGTTCCTCTGAAGTCCACGTGCAGATAGTCCTGAAAAATCAAACAGTAGGAAATACATGACATGTTACAATAGGTGAGATTTCAAACCATAAATCTGAATCAAAATGCAAAATATGCACCAAAATGGTTATTAAAACATTTAAATCAACTTTCATCATCGTATTAAAAGTGAAACAAATAATCCAACATTCTGGATAATATAGACCTAATCAATATAACCTTTGATTTCAATAACAGAATTGTGTACTTGACAATCAATGCGCAACACATAGAGCAAGAGGTCAATTTAAAATATTATCTGTAGTCAATGCATGTGTATAAAAACGTAGGTACGTTTCAATTATAAAAATCGATTACATCTACCATATTATTCATATTATATTGTAATGTTCCTTTCATCCATTTTATTGCCGTGTGGGGCGACTGTGGCCTACGTTTCTTTTAGAGTATTTAGAGTGCGTAAAAAATAAACAAAGATGGGCAGAAACGGAGAGAAAAGGCACCTGGCAATCGCGGAGTCATGTTTTATTTCCCTGATAAAGCCGTGCAGTGAACCATCAACAGAACTCCTTTGCTCCTCACTAATTTGTTACCGGCAGTGTTAAACTGTCCGTCAGAGGAAAAACTATCTCAAGCCGAGTGTCCCTGTATAGCAATCAGGACAATGTGCTGAATTGGCAGTCTAATTATAAATGTGACTTCCATTGGGCTCCGGTGCCACCTTACCTTATGAGGGAACTTGCACTCTCAACTAACAGCAACTGTTCAAAACAAAATACCATTACGAGACCAACTTCACCCGAACTGAGGAACGACCCGGAGGATTGTTCTTCACCCCATGCAGCCTCTCACTTAAGACATGATTGTATTATTAGACACCGGGTTATTCTGACGGACTGGACACTATTTGGAAGTAAAATAGGAGAAAAGTGAAGCTGTCTTTAATGAAGGTTTCAGATTCCGCCTACTGGGTGGGCACAGCAATCCTATTGTATTTATTTCAAATGTAAACAAAAATAGGAGCATTGGAATATTCCCCGGTAGCAATAGGTCTAGGCTACATTAGGCTATAGAGTCCAGATTTGCAGTGACAGAGAACACCTCTGTATTCCTCCTCTCATACTTTAAGAACTAAGCTATCCATTGTCTGCTTTCTCTGTTTCTATTCAAATTGTTATCACTGCTTGTGCAGAAGTTAGAAAAAAAGCTTTATCTGAGACTGCGAGTGTCTCATTTTGGGAAACACCTTGTAAATGATGATCTTCACACAACAGACAAGTTCACACGAACTGCGTTGCATTTGTCCTCCCACTACCTTGGTATACAATCGTGTTTTTGTCAAAATCTCAAGTACCTTCAAAAGCCATGTGTGATATTAAAATAGCTAAATATCTGATTATAGCCTAATACGCGTTAAAAGTTATTGTTAAAAAAAAATCAAAAAATTAGGGAAACTATAAATAAAATGTCATTATTTAAAATATTTAGCATACAATTAAACCTGTTCATTCAATTATCTGCAATGTATCTATAGCCAGATTCACACCTGTCCATGAAAGGGAAAGACAATAGTGCAAAAGAGACAAAAATAATTACACCAGATGACTTACGTTAGTCCCTAAAACCGTCCGAGAGCAGCGCTTTGTGGGCTTGTAGGGAAGCCTTGTCCAGGTATATCGTCTCTAAATGGGACAGCCTTTCGAGGAGTAGTTGGATTTAATTTATGGCTTATGCATTCTTTTAAGGTCAATTTACCTGACCTCCAGTTAAAGTTAAGGCAGAGTGAATTCCCAACCTCCTACAACATAGGAAACAATTACGAATATAAATGTTTTACATTTAATTATAATTCAGGTCGAACGATGAATATAGATTACTTAGAGTTTGGAAGAAAGACAACTAAATAAACCATATGCCCAAGTTCGAAGAAACTTGTAAATCTCGCATCCAGAAAGATCAGAGAGAAAGGAAGGGTATGGAAGGGGACCTAGAGCAATGCGCACGTCATTGTCAATGAATAGTACCGCTCTGTGGACAAAAGTGCAATTGCCTCCCAGTCCCACAGGAGGAAGTTATTGAGCATCCGGATAGCAACACCATAACAAAACACATATAACTTGATGATTATTTTTAAGAGTTGAATTTCGCGACAAGACTTTGTGGATGCGTAACCAACAATGAAATAAAAAGGGTTGCGCGTAATTCATACAGTCTACTCCAAACCTACCTAGCTGTATGTTGCTTAAATCAGTAGCCTAACTGCTAATCCAAGTGAAATATAGAGCTGTTGATATCAATACCTCGAGACGCACGATTGAATGTAATTTATAAGTTACACAAGTATCGTGTGTAGGTAAATAAAACAGGGTATCCTTGTTACAGTAGCTATCCAAACCTTTCCAGAGAACGCTTGCGCTTGTCTTTTTACATACTCTGTTTTCGTTATTGCGTTTACCACGAATCTCGCGATTGAGAAGCAATAAATAAGAATGTTATCATATTCCCCTCACAAAAAAACGAGAGATAAAACAGTGTTAACACCCCTATTGACATCGAATGAGGCGAACTCTGTTACGTACCAACAAAAACAGGCTAAATAACGCAGTTTACATGAAAAGACGATACAACATGTTAAAACTAAGCACGTTTTTACCTTGAGATCAGCCGAGAAAAGAGAGATGCAGGTCCTGACGGTATCGTATCCCGAGTCGTGTGTTTCGCACTATATTACGTTAAAACATAACAATTACTATCTGTAGAAAAAAGGAAAGAGAACTCAAGTCTGCTGTGGTTCCCACTGGCTCTATGAGGGGATCCCGTTCTTTCTATGAAGTTTAATTGTCAAAACTGCAAGGAGCTTTTGTTGTTATCTATCCTCTTTATCTCCCTCTCTCTCGGAGACAAGAGAAGACGACGCAGAGCTGTCAATCTTGGCAATCAATGTGAGCGGCCATGTCGCAAGTATTCAAAGCATTTCCCGTCGTGCAACATCAGAAAGTGAGTGGCCAGGGCATTGATCTGAGGAAGGCAAAGAGGCAGGACTCCCCCTCCCAGCCCAGACAAGAGATGCGAAAGAGAGAGAGAGAGAGCGAGAGGGAGAGAGAGTTTAGTGAGTGATTAGACAGAGGGACATTTTGCTCTTGATTTGATTAAATACAAAAATTATCCGATTATTACACAGCAGCACAATTGAAAGTCGAGACAACATAATTTGCACTTGAACAAACTCCAATACGAGTTATTGCCCTATTTACCTGTAAAGTGGACTATGTAAGGCATTATGTTTTGTCTTTTGCCTTACTCTAAATGAATGGAACAATTTTATCAACAGCACATGCCAGAAACGCACTTCAGAGTTGAAGACAGAACACTTCTCGGTCAGGGGTTAGTTATACTGTACCTATAATATAACACTGCTGGTCTTTATAACAGATCAACTGAAGTTTTGATATGAAGTGACGTGTAAAGAACTCGAGTGTCAACCATACCACTTTATGACAAACGATATTTGGCATAGGCGATAACAGTCATGTAGTAGGAATACATTGATACACTGTAGCCTATAGCCTATATTGTTAATTTCAGCATTATATAGACGAAGTATAAGTTAATACAGGAAAGCAAAAGGCAATTAATAAAGTATTTCCCCCCCTACAAAATTGCCATAATTTCAAATATAAGATGATAATCTCTCTCAAATAGGGAGCGAGCCTGTTTCTATTCGTCTGATCTGTATAAAATAATATCAATATCAGCAAGGTTTATGGTGTTAGTTATAACAAAATTATTGAGAACTCAATATATCACTTTTATAAAATAAACAAGTAATTTACTGCAAGTCATTGATTATCCCATGGTTTCCTATTCATAGGAAATCATCTTATGGTGCATACACATAACGTTAGAGATCGATGTGCTGTTGTCTTTTCAATACACACAATAGATTATAGACTTTGACGTTTTGTTTTGGTTGACATAGCCTACAATGTTTATGCAAACAAAAAAACATGTTATTAATGATTGAAACAACTAGTGCTAGGTCAACTTGTTTCAGAAAAATATTTCAATCGAGAAGCATAAATGTAAAAAATATATTGGTAGCCCACCAGAACACTTACTTATTACTTTACATATAATAGGCTACATTGTCAAATGTAAATGAAGTGACATTTTTTATATCAAAATAATATTTGGGTCACTAGGCCTACCAAACAAATGTTTTCCGCCCCTTGAACATTCAATATAAAATATTTCAAAGGCTTAAATAGAATGCCTGGTATTTATTATAGGCTAAAATTCCATTGAAATTAGAGGAGTAAAATCACTTCTCAAGAGTTCTACAGTAGCCTGCTATGTATCCTCAAAATCGCAAAAGACAAGAAAAAAATGCATAGCCTTCATCAATGGGCTGTATAGACCAAACTCTAGCGGACATAATTAACGACATACAGAACAAACATTTTTCAACAGTAGGCTATATAGCTCGACATTAGATGGACAACTGTTCTGGGGAATAATAGTTCAACACCTTTGTCAGCTGTAAAGGTAGGTAGGCTACAGTGAAGAAAAGTAACGGTCCACCGCGGGGCGATATATAGGCTACAGGTAAGAGGTAAGCACAGGTTGCAGCGCACTGAGAGACACTTGAGTTACGCGCTGTCTTCATCTACACTCAACAGAATCAACACTGACTGTCCCGCACCATCATCAATTAAAATTAATCTCTTCAACAACAATATGACATAAGGAACAATGCGATAGCTTATTGAAAATGTAAAGGAAAAAGTTTGTAATATACAGCATAGGTGGACAAAACAAAGTACGACAAAACCTTTAACACTCGCCTTCAAGAATAGCAGGACAATGATTTCATTCATTCAATAGGTAAATAAGACAATGTTGTACTTACAATGACAGGGACAGAAGCAGTAGGAAATACTGTGTGTTAACTGAAGAGTCACATAGGGATAAAAAGAGGGGAGGAGAAGACGTGGGAAATAGAGAGAGAGAGAGAGAGAGAGAGAGAGAGAGAGAATTACAGCCCCTTCACAAATCTCATCGCATCTGCTCTGGCTCTTCTCTGTCTTTCATTTTCACATTTTCACATTCCTTTTGTTCAAGAGAAAATCATATCCACACGTCACATCTTTTTATTATTCATTTGGAGCATTACGTTCAACACAGCAAACCTAACGCACTGCAAACTTTTCCTCACAATAAGTGCGTTGTCTCCTTTTGTTCTGAAATATAAATGTATAAGTCAAACCAGTTCATCTTCGCTAAGGAAAAAACGAATGCTCACCAAGCTCCCCAAAACACCTGGAGCAGAATACTCAGGTATTGTTTCATTTGAAATATTTTTAATATTGCTAAATTCTACAGAAACAAAGGAGTGTAATTCCTAGTAATGATAGATAACACTTGTTTTATTATAAAATGGTCCAAGGAGACTTTGCGTGGATTTTCTACTGGATCTTAAATGAGAACGAAGAAACGCATTGCTCTTCAATGACGATGCTGGCAAGAGATTCCTCAAATTTGAAAAACAAGGATATTGGCACATTTTTGATTTCCCTCTGAGGTACAAGATTCAAACGTGTTCTTTCAATTAGTTAGAATTTCAGTGTGGTTAATGTTAAAGACAATTTAAACATATTATCTTAGCTTGTGTAACTATTCGTAAAGTCATATTGTACATAGGCCTACACTGTGTTGCAATCAAGAGGCCTATTGTAGTTTTGATTATGAAAAATGTATGTGTGCGATGCATATTGCTGAGAGCAATGTGTTTTAATTATTAATTCATTAACTAAATTTCTTACTGACATATATTTCATGTAACATTTAATATTTTCGTGTTTCATTTATTTAACAGTAGAAAGGTAAGCTAGCGCCATTCAAAGAGCAGTTAAGCGTACTTGTTAGACGTGACTCATCCGCCACCTTTTGGTGACTTTGGGAATTTCCTCTTGTGCTTCTCGCTTATGAAACACAGTAAGTAGACATAATTTGAAACACAGAGGCAAGACATGGTTTGAGGTAGACAAATTAGCTGATGCCGTTTTGAATTAAACTCCAAGCTACAAAAACAACGCAATTCAATAGACTAAATAAATAATAGTTACAATTTGTCAGCCTAAAAAGCTCACAGTAACATGATGAAAACTTACACCATGACCTCATCTGGTCTCATTGAATGTGGCTTAACATGTTTTTTGGTTCACTGTGCTAATTAGTGTTCTAAATGTGGCCAGATATGGCTATGGAGAACTATAATAATAGGATGCAACTAATTTGATAATTTACAACTCTTGAATACGTCAATTCATTTATAATTGATTAACTGTTGATTACATGGATACATAATTTTTTCTGTGAGTGGTCAACTGAAGGAAGTGCAGATTATTGGCTCTTGGTCTTCCGGTGCTCATAACCAGGCAACTGCCTGCATAAAGAGAGAGATTGTGTCAGTCCAACTGGTTGGGGTAAGGCAGCAGCATACATCACATTTGCATATCCTGAGCTACTTTGATGCATCATGAAATGCAAGTCTAGCCTATTAATATTTGAAAAGGAGAGGGCATGAAAATCAACATTTTTGTTACATTAAATTAACACGTGTTCTTCTCCTGTTCTGCATGGTTAATTAGAGAACACTATTCTGTCAGAGGATATGAGGGGGTTGCCATGTAATTTGTTGGGTTAGCACCAGAGCCATTCAACAACACGTTACATACATGTCAGCTTCATGTCGGAGTTTAGCTTCATGGCGGAGTTTAGCTTCATGGCGGAGTTTAGCTTCATGGCGGAGTTTAGCTTCATGGCGGAGTTTAGCTTCATGGCGGAGTTTAGCTTCATGGCAGTTTCTTTTTAAATCATACATGATTACAGAGGCTCCTAGGTGTGGAAGCCTCCTCCACATGATATCATCCAGGAAACAAATGACACTGCAACGGAAGTTGAGAAAAAAGGGTTTCAATTCAGATCAGTGATAGAATAATTTATTCAAAGAAATGTGCACAGACAATGGATATGATTTTCACATACTGTCAGAGTCAAAATGGCATGTCCCTTTGTAGTAAAGCAATAGACGAAAAGGAAACCCGGACCATAAGGTCTAAACTGTAACCTTTTGAACAATAAACACCGCCTCACTACCTTCAAAAATATGTGAGATCAATAAAATGACAAAGCAAAGGATGGTGTGCATTGCAGAGGAGCCATAAAGAACATAACATAACAAACTGCAACATATTATGTGGCAGGAAACAAGAAGGGATCAATTAACTGTTGGTGGTTGGAAAACCAATTCATTATGACGTTTTGTGTTGGTGGCAAGACTTTAGAAACATTTTAATTATAGATAATAGCTTCATGGGAGGAACATGTGTGCAACATATTTGACTATAATGCTCTCCACTGAACATAGGCCCTTTTCAAGTTGAGGTCTTTTTGGGAGCTGTCAACAAGATAGCCATTCCTTTACTGAGATAAAACCCTAACAGGTTGAAGTTGACAATGGTAAACATGACTGAGGATATTCATTTTAAAGTGTGCCAAAGTATTCCCTGTAATTCTTGGTCAAAGTTAATTGCAAGTTTAAGGTATGTAGTATTTGACATCCTGGCTACTGACTGCACTCAACTGTGTTAGTCTTCAGATAATTGTCAAATGATTGTCAAATAAATTATTCTTTAAAATACACAGAAATCTAAAAAACATTGCTACAACTTGCCTTCAACAGTGTTAAAAAGAGTTAAATGCACTCACCTGGAATGTGTAAATAGGGGTTATTTTCCAATAATGATTTATTTAGGTAAGCATTTTTCTGCATAAGTTGAGTGTTCACAAGCCTTCCTTTATATACAGTGCTAACAGGCCCAGTTACTTTCCATGGGTCAAATGTATTCTCAAGGTTGATAATTAAGCCATAAGCCCCGAGGAGGTGTGGTATATTGGCCATATACCACAAACCCCCGAGGTGCCTTATTGCTATTATAAACTGGTTTCCAACACAAATAGAACAGTAAACAAGTATTTTTGCCACATATCCGTGGTATATTGTCTGAGACTGTATACACATGGCTGAAATGCTGTTTTTGGCCAATCAGAATCCAGGACCGAAACTACCCGGTTTATAATGTTCAATAATGTTTCATAGGCCTACATACAGTTAGCTCTTAAGGTATTATCATACCTTAGCTATACAGCAAAAATAAGACAAATTGATACATGTATCAATGTTATTTGACTTGGCACATACTAAATAGGGTACTGCTAATTTATTTGACTCCAGATGCCAAAAGAGAAAGGTCAGAAAGGTCAAATCAATTCCCATATTTCCAGAGCAGTATGATGACTAGTCTGTAAACTGGCATTATTGATGGAGGTTGGGTGGGTGGGTCCTCTATTGCTTTCACAAACTGACACACTCAATGAACGCTCCACAATCTGGACATGAACCAGGCATAAAGGCCCGACATCCACCACACTTCATTATTAATGAAGGCCAAGTTATGTAATTAACTCAAACAACATTTGCATACATGCAAATCCTCCTCCCAATTGGACCTGTAAAGTGGGACACTCTGTTCTCATTAGCTGACCCAAATCTCTTACTTGTAACTCCAAATTTCCTCAAAGTTTAGTCAGGATCTAATATTTCCTTTTAGGTTAACAGAGAATGACTAATTAATCATTTTTAAATAAGGGAATCTACATGCTTTGTCTAATTACATAATGATAAGGACATCATATTTCTATATGGAACTACTTAATTACCAATTAATTACTATCTGCACAAACTCCACTAATGCGTATTGCTAGCTCAGGGGTGGGGCTTGAAGAGGGTTGAAAAATATGTGAGATTCTTCCATGTTAGCAGAGTGTCTTCCGTCAGTGATCAGCAGAGTGAAAATGTAGCTTGTTGCCCCTCACATAAAAAGGTCCACTAAAAGTCAAAGGCTTACAATACCTGAACAAACACATACACACTCCATGACTGAACAATTAACTGCTGCAGATCAAATGGTGGAATGAGATCTCAACTATGGCATGATATGAAAAGTTGGAAAACAGAGCCCTTTACACACAAGCAGTAACCAATACCTTAACCCATTCAATGATTAAAACATTGGGAAATGTTCAGTCTTTATGGTGAGGGTGTGTTCTCATCATCATCTTCATAATGCTTGCTTTGTAGAGGATTAAAAGGGCCTGAAGATGGCACGCATCTGCACAACACATACTCTATACAACCCAAAGTGAGAGAGTGAAGGTGAGCCTTATTAAAACTACTCATCCAATGTTCATTTGTACCAATAACCAACACTGCAAAACATTTCAGCACGGTGCAGGTTTTTTCTTTTGTGCTTGCAGACAGAGTTGTGCCTTAATTTGAAGTGAAATGTGTTGCTAAGAGGCAGACAAAGTTTGAGCTGCTGCTGGATCAAAGAGGAAGCCCAAGGGCATCTGCTTCATTCATGTACACAAAAAGCCCAATTCATTGTAGGTATTGTAAATGCAAGCCGTTTAAGGAACATGAGAGCAATTCATTGTTTTCTTTAACACAGCATTTTTTAAACATTCATAATCAATCATTTATAGGGTAGACCAACTGTGTTTACATAAACCTGTTATCATATACAGTATTTACAGCGCCTTCAGAAGTATTCGTACCCCTTGACTTATTTCACATTTTGTTTTGTTACAGCCTGAATTCAAAATGGATTAACATTTTAAAAATTCTCACCCATCTACACACCATACCCCATAATGACAATGTGAAAACAGATTTTTATAAATGTTTGCACATTTATTGAAAATGAAATACAGATATATCTCATTTACATAAGTATTCACACCCCTGAGTCAATACTTCGTAGAAGCACTCTTTCTGGGTAAGGCTCTAAGGTCTTTCCACACATAGATTGTGCAACATTTACCCATTATTATTTTCAAATTCTTCAAGCTCTGTCAAATTGGTTGTTGATCATTGCTAGACAACCATTTTTAGGACTTGCCATAGATTTTCAAGTAGATTTCAGTCAAAACTGTAACTCGGCAACTCAGGAACATTCCCTGTCTTCTTGGTGAGAAACTCCAGTGTAGATTTGTCCTTGTGTTTTAGATTATTGTCCTGCTGGAAGGTGAATCCATCTCCCAGTGTCTGGTGGAAAGCAGACTGAACCAGGTTTTCCACTAAGATTTTGCCTGTGCTTAGCTCCATTCTGTATCTTTGAAGTAACTGTGTGTTTTGAGACACCATCCAAAATGTAATTCATAACTTAACCATCCTCAAAGGGATAATCAATGTCATGTTTTTCTCTCTCCCATCTACAAATAGGTGCCCTTCTTTGTGAGGCATTGGAAGACCTCCCAGGTCTTTGTGGTTGAATCTGTGTTTGAAATTCACTGCTTGACTGAGGGACCTTACAGATAACTGTATGTGTGGGGTACAGAGATGAGGTAGTCATTCAAAAATCATTTTAAACACTATTATGGCACACAGAGTTAGTCCATGCAACGTATTATGCGACTTGTTAAGCACATTTTTACTCCTGAAATGATTTAGGCTTGCCATAACAAAGGGGTTGAATACTTATTGACTCAAGACATTTCAGCTTTTCATTTTTGTCTAAAAACATAATTCCACTTTGACATTATGGGGTATTGTGTGTAGGCCAGTGACAACAAATCTCAATTGAATCCATTTCAAATTCAGGCTGTAACACAACAAAATGTGGAAGAAGTCTAGGGGTGTTTATACTTTCTGAACAAAGTGTATATGTCTACCCTGAAAGAAAGGCTGTGCTGAAGCACAAGTACATTGTTTTAACCATCGAACAAGTTGTATTGCAATAAACTGAGCGAGAATGAGACAATGTACATACTAATAAATATCAGTCTTAAAAAGTTACTGGTCTATTTGATTCTTTTCATAGAATGTAGGCATGTACAGTGTGTTGGGAGAGAATATTCAATACTTTTTAACTGTTCAATAATTGAACACCAGCCCATCCCTTATTAAAGCATCTATATTGATCTTGAGATGATAAAAGAGCATAAAAGACCATTTTAGAATCAAAGTACCTTTTGTGTTGGATCCTTTGGTTCAGCTCACGTACAATCAGAGTCCAGTCAGGATTCTTATGGTGTCTAATAGAGACACTGACTGGGCTTTCACTACTAGACCATCCTCCCTGCACACGCCAGCCTTCTAGTGGTCATGGAATATTGTGAATGACACAAAAATTCAAGCTTAAATACCCAGGGCCATGCCCTAAATTGAAACGAGCTATACCTGGGACTGGCAAGGGTTAACATGGGGCATGTTTACCAACAAACAGTTCCACCCTGTTACAATCATGTGGGAAGAGAAACCTTCACTGTTTTTCACAGTTGTTTACTCTGGATTTCATATCAAGTTCTCAAATCATTTATTGTTTCAAAATAACAAAAGGTTGTCTCCCCCCAAGTGCTCAGCTACGGGTTTTTGGAGACATCTGGGAAAGTCAGGAATTCCTTTTTCTATTCATGTACGTTTGAAAACCTCTTCCAAGAGTCAGTGAGGAACATTTTGTAAAGGATTAATGTGTGAGGCCTTGATTACGTTGAACAGAACAAGACAGAATTAGCATAATATGCTCTATTTCATTCTCTTTGAAGTCCAGAGCATAGCAAAACAAATGTATATGAACCAGCAGCCAAACGTCAATAAATGGAAATGCCACAATCCTCAGTGGATGGTCTTGGGTGAATTTCTGCAGGAGGAGGAAAAAACAGCCCATTTATTGCAAAATAAGCAGAATAGCGGATGTGATGGATCTTATACCCACCAGGGCTAGCAGGCACTCTGGGGCCCACACTCCCACTCCTCGAGATGGCATGGAGAGAGCGGAGATGTGGCAGCTCCCACTGTGGAGCTCTGGGAGGTGCATCCCCTCTCACAGGTGTTTTCAAAGAGTACCACGGTGCAGACAAGGGTATGTAACTACTCTCCAATTAAAGATAAAGATCTCACAAGGGAGGTGAGAGCAGTTTACTGGTCCACCAGACAAAGGAGCCTAGCCTATAGGCTAGACAGCAGAATATGCTATACGAATATGTTGAGCTGTAGAATTATGTATAGGACTGACAGAACATTTGCAATTGGTTCTAGTCATGACTTTTATATAGCTGACCTTCCATTTACAGAACATGTGAAAAAGTAACTTGCAAAAAGCTTAGAATCATAATTCCATCATCTTTGATTCATAAGTTCAATGCCATGCTCGTCTCAAGAGGTTTCTTTTAAAGTAAAAGATATTTCATTTAAATATATAAAGTCTATGCTTCAGATACGCCAATGTTATTACTACCCACCTTCCCAGTTGAAAATGTAGACACAGAATAAAAAATACCCTTTAAGAAAGAGAAGCTTTGAACTAAAGAAACATTTCAAGGTTTTTTGTACTGAAAGTTTACCTCATTTGGTTTGAGCCTGTAAAGTTGGATTCCCTTCTCAGATAATAGAATGAAATGTAACAGGTCAAATCAATCAATAGGGATGTTCAAAGAGAATCCTTGGAGCTGTGATGAGGCTACATGTTGTACTTTTTGGTCAGCATGAAGAGAAGGTTATCAGAACTGGCACAAGATAAAGGGTTTTGAAGATTCCGACAGAGTCAACCATATTATTCAACTGTCATCCACAGAGTAGTACAATTATTAAACTGACGCGATAACATATGATTTCAATTCAATACTGTACAATAGGCTATAAGACCTAAGAGTTTTGGGGGTTCACATTCTCTGAATACCTCAGTATACCGTTATCATTTTAAAACGGTTATTACGACTACTGCATGAGTCTGTTGTCTGAAGACAAAACATTTGATGAGGCAAACGTCATGTTAATATCTTTAATATTTACATTTTTAATAATTATCATTGTGCAACCTGCCCAAGCCATCCAGAAAATATTATATTCAATGTTATTTTCCTCCCAATGTTGTAAGCAAAAATAAAATCCATTTGGCAAGCCAATAAGAGACTGGCAGTGCTAGATACAAACACAAATTACATTTCAAGTGATTTGGTGTAAGAATATCATCTGAGTTTTGACAAAAATACAATCAACATGACACATGTTCAGTACCTTATCATGTTCATATCGACCTTCCAGTTGGTGAATATTCTCATTAACTTTTTTGAAAAAATACAAGTTCCCTTCAAATTCAGATCACACTACATTCTCACCTTGAAAATATCTCTTTCAGTTCTTTACTATGATACAGTATAATGCTAAAAGTGCAATAACATGTATAAAACATTTTCTATTATGGGATTAACATCTGTCAGACACTTCCAAAGTTAATATGCACAGCAGCTTTCACGGCAGACATACATTTTCTTAAGAAAATAGTTACTTCATTTTAGCTACTAAAAATGCATCAGCGAGTAAGTCCTGCTGCGTGCTACTGAGGGCAGGTTAAATGTTCACTAACACTCATCTACTGTATTACAGTGTAACTGTCACAACCAGACAAAGTCTTTCTTTCTTCAAGAATCCAGGTTGTATTGTCATCATGGAACAGCACCTCAGTGTCCAGAAAGCGCTTTGGCTGAGGGAAAATCAACAAAAAACAAAGTTAGTTTAGGAAGACAATTAGAAATTCTAGAACACCAAGCAGAATGGAAGAATGGGAGGAAATTAAGAATACATTCTTAGCTGGGATTCAATCAAACAGTATTAGCAGGACTTTAGGCCAGTAAAATATATATATATATTTCTATATATTAATCAAATACCATGGTCTTACTGAATACCAAAGTACAGTACTATACATGGGTAAAGGTTATTAACCTAAACGCATCCCAGCCACAATGTAGATGATGCAGCAGATCTCACCACAACATAAAGTGCATCATACAACACACCAGATCTTTAAAAGGGATTATTAGTCTCATAGGAAACCATGAGAAAACCACCTTTTTTGAAAGCAAGAAAGACAAAACCCCAAAAACCCAAGCCACCATACACCGCATATGGAATTAATGGATCATTGTACCTTACTACATGGTGAACTGGTAAACATTCTCTGCTCTCTGTCTTTCTGTACAGCATGTCACATAGTGGAAGAATTTTGAGTCATTTATTTCCCTCAAACTCAACTCACAACAAACCTGAAGCAACTGAATGAAATGCTACAGTGTCCTGTTAAACCAAGCGGTGACAACAACAAAGTCATACAACAACATCATACTGTGTGTGAGACTGATTCAGTGAACACAGTTTGTTTCTTTTAGAACACATACAGGAGGTGTATCTTTAGGTATCCTTTGGAAACAAACATAGCTGTCGTTTACTCTATAACAATTTCCTTTCCAGATATATATGTATGTAAGTGCAGATTGTAGGCTTGGCTGTGCATACTGAACCATCTCCAAACATATTGTCTGTATGAGGTGTCATTTGGGCATTTCCAAATGTCCACACATCATAACCTCTGACCCCGACCCTTTCAGCTGAGCAGCACACATGGACGAGGAAGGACACAGGACAATGTTGTTGATAGACACCAACAAGGTGGAAGACACCAAATATACACAAAGACATGCGCACTGTCCCACACATATTGCAGAGTGCCATGGATAAGGACGGGGATAGGATTAGTAGTCAAGGATAGCCAACGGATGGTGCATGATTGAGCCAGTACAGTAGAGAGCCTGAGAGTGCCACGGGCCAAAGTTAACTGGACACACACACAGTATCATGATCAGTCCCAATGTGTTTGCACATTAAAAATAGTGTCACTTTTATTTTTCTCCCTGTTCTACATGTTTTGGTGAATACTGTTAGCAGTCTACAGATGGTGGGATAATTGGTGTTGTGGAATGCAGCTGTGAACACTTGTTCCACTGTCAAGGTGCTGAAGCAAAAGGTGTCTCACTTCTTTGTTAATTACACACAATGCTCACGTAGCTAGTGGCATTTGTTTTGCCCCCTTACCCTGCCCAACACACATTTTAGATAAAGTTACAAAAACAATTTACAGACAATTAGCACATTGAGATTAGCTGGCTTCCTGCAGATGTGTAGGTATGCTGACGGTAATGAGAGGGGTGATCTACTACCTTCAGAATTACAACAGTGCAGTGATCATGCAGACAGAGAGGTGTGAAGCAGCACCATGTTGGAGAGAATTAGTGAAGCCTCATTCCATTAGCATGCTGTTAGTCCTTACTTTGTTTTCTCTGATTAGACAAACGAGAAGTGAAATCCGTTGCTTAGAGGAGGAGGAGGGGGAGGTGCCTGAGAGACAGGAGGAAGAGGAGGAGGAAGTGGAGGAGGAGGTGGAGGGACGGTGGAGATGTTAGAGTGCAGTGGTACTACTGAGAAGTAGATACAGGGAGAAGAAGAAGAGGAAAACAGAGAGGAAGAGGAGAACAGGATATTAGTCACATTAGGAGCAGCACTGGCAAATCCAAAGGCAGTGTTGTGTTCGAGACCACCTAAAGCGAGACCGATTCAAAACCAAGACTTAGGAGGGGGGCGACCAGAAAAATGTGATTCGAAATCAAGAACATGGTTGTAATTGTGTCAAATCGCAACCAGAATTGTCCAGTATTTCTGTGTTGATATTTCAGAAGAACATATGGATGGTGTAGACATTCAGAATGGTGACAATATGCTGCTGAGGAAAACAGAGAGACACTCCACTAAGGATTCAATTCTCGGGCCGACTCTTTTCTCTGTATACATCAATGATGTTGCTCTTGCTGCGGGCGATTCCCTGATCCACCTCTACGCAGACGACACCATTCTGTATACTTCTGGCCCTTCCTTGGACACTGTGCTATCTAACCTCCAAACGAGCTTCAATGCCATACAACACTCCTTCCGTGGCCTCCAACTGCTCTTAAACGCTAGTAAAACCAAATGCATGCTTTTCAACCGTTCGCTTCCTGCACCCGCACGCCCGACTAGCATCACCACCCTGGACGGTTCCGACCTAGAATATGTGGACATCTATAAATACCTAGGTGTCTGGCTAGACTGCAAACTCTCCTTCCAGACTCATATCAAACATCTCCAATCCAAAATCAAATCTAGAATCAGCTTTCTATTTCGCAACAAAGCCTCCTTCACTCACGCCGCCAAACTTACCCTAGTAAAACTGACTATCCTACCGATCCTCGACTTCGGCGATGTCATCTACAAAATAGCTTCCAATACTCTACTCCGCAAACTGGATGCAGTTTATCACAGTGCCATCCGTTTTGTTACTAAAGCCCCTTATACGACCCACCACTGCGACCTGTATGCCCTAGTCGGCTGGCCCTCGCTACATGTTCGTCGTCAGACCCACTGGCTCCAGGTCATCTACAAGGCTATGCTAGGTAAAGTGCCGCCTTATCTCAGTTCACTGGTCACGATGGCTACACCCACCCGTAGCACGCGCTCCAGCAGGTGTATCTCACTGATCATCCCTAAAGCCAAAACATTTGGACGCCTTTCCTTCCAGTTCTCTGCTGCCTGCGACTGGAACGAATTGCAAAAATCTCTGAAGTTGGAGACTTTTATCTCCCTCAACAACTTTAAACATCTGCTATCTGAGCAGCTAACCGATCGCTGCAGCTGTACATAGTCCATCGGTATATAGCCCACCCAATTTACCTACCTCACCCCCATACTGCTTTTATTTATTTACTTTTCTGCTCTTTTGCACACCAGTATCTCTACTTGCACATGATCATCTGATGATTTATCACTCCAGTGTTAATCTGCTAAATTGTAATTATTATTTATTGCCTACCTCCTCATGCCTTTTGCACACATTGTA
Organism: Salvelinus namaycush; assembly: GCF_016432855.1. Lineage (NCBI taxonomy): Eukaryota > Metazoa > Chordata > Actinopteri > Salmoniformes > Salmonidae > Salvelinus > Salvelinus namaycush. The sequence goes on from NC_052336.1 coordinate 9,028,867, forward strand.
TATAGATTCTCTTTTTTTCTACCATGTTATTGACTTGTTTATTGTTTACTCCATGTGTAACTCTGTGTTGTTGTCTGTTCACACTGCTATGCTTTATCTTGACCAGGTCGCAGTTGCAAATGAGAACTTGTTCTCAACTAGCCTACCTGGTTAAATAAAGGTGAAATAAAAATAAATTTAAAAAAGGATCACTTACCCAAACAGGTCTATAAAAGATACAAAGACAAAATATACAGTATGACATCTTCCCCAAATCTCCCCTTACTAATAGTGAGAGTGCAATGTTCAAACAATGTCCCCCACTCCTCCCTACCAGCAATGTCAGAAGGACATTCTGACGAGCGTGACAAAGTTTGAGGATATTTTTTCAACAAATGTAAAGGACAGTAATGTTACGAGTAAAGTAGGAAGCCCAGATTTCAATAGGCGATAAGATTTTAATGTGTAATGAAAGGAGTGTATATATTTGGCCTGGCAAAGTGGTTTAATGGGCTGACTGAATGGAAGCTGATTGGTGTCGGCCAGAAATTACAAGTCCTCATTGTCCGAGACAAAGTCAAGACCGAATAAAAACATTTCCGACACAGGGACAAGACTGAGACACCCAACATGTGGTCTCGAGACTGGCCTCAAATACTAAAACACAGGGACAAGACTGAGACACCCAACATGTGGTCTCAAATACTACAACACAGGGACAAGACTGAGACATCCAACATGTGGTCTCGAGACTGGTCTGAAATACTAAAACACAGGGGCAAGACTGAGACACCCAACATGTGGTCTCGAGACTGGTCTGAAATACTACAACACAGGGACAAGACTGAGACATCCAACATGTGGTCTCGAGACTGGTCTGAAATACTAAAACACAGGGACAAGACTGAGACACCCAACATGTGGTCTCGAGACACCTAACATGTGGTCTCGAGACTGGTCTGAAATACTACAACACAGGGACAAGACTGAGACATCCAACATGTGGTCTCGAGACTGGCCTCAAATACTAAAACACAGGGACAAGACTGAGACACCCAACATGTGGTCTCGAGACTGGTCTGAAATACTACAACACAGGGACAAGACTGAGACACCCAACATGTGGTCTCGAGACTGGCCTCAAATACTAAAACACAGGGACAAGACTGAGACACCCAACATGTGGTCTCGAGACTGGTCTGAAATACTACAACACAGGGACAAGACTGAGACACCCAACATGTGGTCTCGAGACTGGTCTGAAATACTAAAACACAGGGACAAGACTGAGACACCCAACATGTGGTCTCGAGACTGGTCTCAAATACTACAACACAAGGACAAGACTGAGACACCCAACATGTGGTCTCGAGACACCCAACATGTGGTCTCGAGACTGGTCTCAAATACTACAACACAGGGACAAGACTGAGACACCCAACATGTGGTCTCGAGACTGGCCTCAAATACTAAAACACAGGGACAAGACTGAGACATCCAACATGTGGTCTCGAGACTGGCCTCAAATACTAAAACACAGGAACAAGACTGAGACACCCAACATGTGGTCTCGAGACTGGCCTCAAATACTAAAACACAGGGACAAGACTGAGACACCCAACATGTGGTCTCGAGACTGGTCTCAAATACTAAAACACAGGGACAAGACTGAGACACCCAACATGTGGTCTCGAGACTGGCCTCAAATACTACAACACAGGGACAAGACTGAGACACCCAACATGTGGTCTCGAGACTGGCCTCAAATACTAAAACACAGGGACAAGACTGAGACACCCAACATGTGGTCTCAAATACTACAACACAGGGACAAGACTGAGACACCCAACATGTGGTCTCGAGACTGGCCTCAAATACTAAAACACAGGGACAAGACTGAGACACCCAACATGTGGTCTCGAGACTGGCCTCAAATACTAAAACACAGGGACAAGACTGAGACACCCAACATGTGGTCTCGAGACTGGCCTCAAATACTACAACACAAGGACAAGACTGAGACACCCAACATGTGGTCTCGAGACTGGTCTCAAATACTACAACACAGGGACAAGACTGAGACACCCAACATGTGGTCTCGAGACTGGTCTCAAATACTACAACACAGGGACAAGACTGAGACACCCAACATGTGGTCTCGAGACTGGTCTCAAATACTACAACACAGGGACAAGACTGAGACACCCAACATGTGGTCTCGAGACTGGTCTCAAATACTACAACACAGGGACAAGACTGAGACACCCAACATGTGGTCTCGAGACTGGCCTCAAATATTACTACACAGGGCCACTACCACCATGCCCAATAACACACAAGACACCAATCCAACTTGAACACTAAATATACCGTACAGTAAAACACCACACAATATAAGATGACACCTCAATCAATTATCAAGTAGCTGCATGTCAATAAAATGCCAATGTTTATTTCTGAATTATACATCATCCCATTGAAAGAAGTTCCTTTCAATTCAGGGATTTGAAAAGTGCACCCACACACCTTCCTTTTATACCAAAGAGTTGAAAAAACCATTGATTTGGTCTGACAAGATGCCTCGTGTGATGTATTCTGACATGTCTCTATGCTGGAAAGATTGTTAGAATTGTTGACCCTGCTCTTCTGTGCATATTAAGCTCCATCACATCCTGACGCTTGAGTGTAAGTCTGTGTGACAGAGAGAGAGAAGAGAAAGAGAGAGAAGAGCGAGAGACAGATAGATAGAAAACGAGAGAGGAGGACAGAGACGCAACTCATCTAAAGGGCTGCTACTGATGATGCTACTGGAAGAGTGAACCTGCCTGCTGCAAGGTAAAGATGAAAAGTGATCTGGGTGTCTTTTATGAGGGTTCAGAACCGTGTTCAAAGAGCCAGCTACGGGAGGATGCAGTTGAGAGCCTGAGCACAGTCTTACTGGGTCATTGATCAGCCTCACAAAATAGCCTCATCAAGAGAATCCTCCCCGTCTGAAAGATTAGACACGGATCGCAATTATCTCTGTCTTTACTCATAAGGCCCACACTTATAAGAAATAATATTGAGTTATTAGGAGATGAACGGCCTGATAGCCCGGCTTTGCACCTTTTCCCTCCCCTCCTCCATCGCCGCAGAGCACTCTTGAAAGCGAGCTACCATCTCTTTATCCCATCTTCAGCTATCCAGAGGATGTCAATGCGATGCAAGTTAGATTTGACTGATATTGTCAGACATACTTGAAAGATAATAATTTCTGAAAGTGTTTGGCCTTGCCATGACGAACATCCACACAAGAGCGTCAGTCTCTTAGAATCTGTCCATGAACCAAAAAAGGGGAGGACTAGGTACTCAATCATAAGTATAGTTATTGGAAATGACACATGATTGGCAGAAGTTCTACCACCAAGTTCAGGTTTGAAGAGTGGAGACTAAAACGTATTGTGGGAGTTTGTAGTGAGAAGATGACCAGTTATTCAGAACATTCATGTATGTCTATCAACACCTTCTACAAAATATCATTTGACGTTTGGAAATGTTGGAAACCTTTTATGTATACAAATTCAAAGAAGTCACTGAGCATCACAGTCCTTTTCTTCTATCCCATGCAGTCATGAGTTTCTCCCAGCCTCTGAGATACATTAGTATTATGATTTCTGCAGACCTGGTGCAGTGTGTGTGTTGGTATTACTACAGAGTGTGTCCAGTTGTGTGTGTTGGTATTACTACAGAGAGTGTGTCCAGTTGTGTGTGTTGGTATTACTGCAGAGAGTGTGTCCAGTTGTGTGTGTTGGTATTACTACAGAGAGTGTGTCCAGTTGTGTGTGTTGGTATTACTGCAGTGTGACCAGTTGTGTGTGTTGGTATTACTGCAGAGAGTGTGTCCAGTTGTGTGTGTTGGTATTACTGCAGAGAGTGTGTCCAGTTGTGTGTGTTGGTATTACTGCAGAGTGTGTGTCCAGTTGTGTGTGTTGGTATTACTGCAGAGTGTGTCCAGTTGTGTGTGTTGGTATTACTACAGAGAGTGTGTCCAGTTGTGTGTGTTGGTATTACTGCAGTGTGTCCAGTTGTGTGTGTTGGTATTACTGCAGAGAGTGTGTCCAGTTGTGTGTGTTGGTATTACTGCTGAGAGTGTGTCCAGTTGTGTGTGTTGGTATTACTGCAGAGTGTGTGTCCAGTTGTGTGTGTTGGTATTACTGCAGAGTGTGTCCAGTTGTGTGTGTTGGTATTACTGCAGAGTGTGTCCAGTTGTGTGTGTTGGTATTACTGCAGAGTGTGTCCAGTTGTGTGTGTTGGTATTACTGCAGAGAGTTTGTCCAGTTGTGTGTGTTGGTATTACTGCAGAGAGTTTGTCCAGTTGTGTGTGTTGGTATTACTGCAGAGTGTGTCCAGTTGTGTGTGTTGGTATTACTGCAGAGAGTGTGTCCAGTTGTGTGTGTTGGTATTACTGCAGAGTGTGTCCAGTTGTGTGTGTTGGTATTACTGCAGAGAGTGTGTCCAGTTGTGTGTGTTGGTATTACTGCAGAGTGTGTCCAGTTGTGTGTGTTGGTATTACTGCAGAGAGTGTGTCCAGTTGTGTGTGTTGGTATTACTGTAGAGAGGTTGTCCAGTTGTGTGTGTTGGTATTACTGCAGAGTGTGTCCAGTTGTGTGTGTTGGTATTACTGCAGAGAGTTTGTCCAGTTGTGTGTGTTGGTATTACTGTAGAGAGTGTGTCCAGTTGTGTGTGTTGGTATTACTGTAGAGTGTGTCCAGTTGTGTGTGTTGGTATTACTGCAGTGTGTCCAGTTGTGTGTGTTGGTATTACTGCAGAGAGTGTGTCCAGTTGTGTGTGTTGGTATTACTGCAGAGAGTGTGTCCAGTTGTGTGTGTTGGTATTACTGCAGAGAGTGTGTCCAGTTGTGTGTGTTGGTATTACTGTAGAGAGTGTGTCCAGTTGTGTGTGTTGGTATTACTGTAGAGAGTGTTTCCAGTTGTGTGTGTTGGTATTACTGTAGAGTGTGTGTCCAGTTGTGTGTGTTGGTATTACTGCAGTGTGACCAGTTGTGTGTGTTGGTATTACTGCAGAGAGTGTGTCCAGTTGTGTGTGTTGGTATTACTGCAGAGTGTGTGTCCAGTTGTGTGTGTCCAGTTGTGTGTGTTGGTATTACTGCAGTGTGACCAGTTGTGTGTGTTGGTATTACTGCAGAGAGTGTGTCCAGTTGTGTGTGTTGGTATTACTGCAGAGTGTGTGTCCAGTTGTGTGTGTTGGTATTACTGCAGAGAGTGTGTCCAGTTGTGTGTGTTGGTATTACTGCAGAGAGTGTGTCCAGTTGTGTGTGTTGGTATTACTGCAGAGAGTGTGTCCAGTTGTGTGTGTTGGTATTACTGCAGAGTGTGTGTCCAGTTGTGTGTGTTGGTATTACTGCAGAGAGTGTGTCCAGTTGTGTGTGTTGGTATTACTGCAGAGAGTGTGTCCAGTTGTGTGTGTTGGTATTACTGCAGAGAGTGTGTCCAGTTGTGTGTGTTGGTATTACTGCAGAGTGTGTCCAGTTGTGTGTGTTGGTATTACTGCAGAGTGTGTGTCCAGTTGTGTGTGTTGGTATTACTACAGAGTGTGTGTCCAGTTGTGTGTGTTGGTATTACTACAGAGTGTGTGTCCAGTTGTGTGTGTTGGTATTACTACAGAGTGTGTGTCCAGTTGTGTGTGTTGGTATTACTACAGAGAGTGTGTCCAGTTGTGTGTGTTGGTATTACTGCAGAGTGTGTGTCCAGTTGTGTGTGTTGGTATTACTGCAGTGTGTCCAGTTGTGTGTGTTGGTATTACTACAGAGTGTGTGTCCAGTTGTGTGTGTTGGTATTACTACAGAGTGTGTGTCCAGTTGTGTGTGTTGGTATTACTGCAACAGAGTGTGTGTCCAGTTGTGTGTGTTGGTATTACTATAGAGTGTGTGTCCAGTTGTGTGTGTTGGTATTACTGGAGAGTGTGTGTCCAGTTGTGTGTGTTGGTATTACTGCAGTGTGACCAGTTGTGTGTGTTGGTATTACTGCAGAGTGTGTGTCCAGTTGTGTGTGTTGGTATTACTGCAGAGTGTGTGTCCAGTTGTGTGTGTTGGTATTACTGCAGTGTGTCCAGTTGTGTGTGTTGGTATTACTGCAGAGAGTGTGTCCAGTTGTGTGTGTTGGTATTACTGCAGAGAGTGTGTCCAGTTGTGTGTGTTGGTATTACTGCAGAGAGTGTGTCCAGTTGTGTGTGTTGGTATTACTGCAGTGTGTCCAGTTGTGTGTGTTGGTATTACTGCAGAGAGTGTGTCCAGTTGTGTGTGTTGGTATTACTGCAGAGAGTGTGTCCAGTTGTGTGTGTTGGTATTACTGCAGAGTGTGTCCAGTTGTGTGTGTTGGTATTACTGCAGAGTGTGTCCAGTTGTGTGTGTTGGTATTACTGCAGAGAGTGTGTCCAGTTGTGTGTGTTGGTATTACTGCAGAGTGTGTCCAGTTGTGTGTGTTGGTATTACTGCAGAGTGTGTCCAGTTGTGTGTGTTGGTATTACTGCAGAGTGTGTCCAGTTGTGTGTGTTGGTATTACTGCAGAGTGTGTGTCCAGTTGTGTGTGTTGGTATTACTGCAGAGTGTGTGTCCAGTTGTGTGTGTTGGTATTACTACAGAGTGTGTGTCCAGTTGTGTGTGTTGGTATTACTACAGAGTGTGTCCAGTTGTGTGTGTTGGTATTACTGCAGAGAGTGTGTCCAGTTGTGTGTGTTGGTATTACTGCAGTGTGTGTCCAGTTGTGTGTGTTGGTATTACTGCAGAGTGTGTGTCCAGTTGTGTGTGTTGGTATTACTGCAGAGTGTGTGTCCAGTTGTGTGTGTTGGTATTACTACAGAGAGTGTGTCCAGTTGTGTGTGTTGGTATTACTACAGAGTGTGTCCAGTTGTGTGTGTTGGTATTACTGCAGAGTGTGTCCAGTTGTGTGTGTTGGTATTACTGCAAAGAGTGTGTCCAGTTGTGTGTGTTGGTATTACTGTAGAGAGTGTGTCCAGTTGTGTGTGTTGGTATTACTGCAGAGTGTGTGTCCAGTTGTGTGTGTTGGTATTACTGCAGAGTGTGTCCAGTTGTGTGTGTTGGTATTACTGCAGAGTGTGTCCAGTTGTGTGTGTTGGTATTACTGCAGAGTGTGTCCAGTTGTGTGTGTTAGTATTACTGCAGAGTGTGTGTCCAGTTGTGTGTGTTGGTATTACTGCAGAGTGTGTGTCCAGTTGTGTGTGTTGGTATTACTGCAGAGTGTGTCCAGTTGTGTGTGTTGGTATTACTGCAGAGAGTGTCCAGTTGTGTGTGTTGGTATTACTGCAGAGTGTGTCCAGTTGTGTGTGTTGGTATTACTGCAGTGTGTCCAGTTGTGTGTGTTGGTATTACTGTAGAGAGTGTGTCCAGTTGTGTGTGTCCAGTTGTGTGTGTTGGTATTACTACAGAGTGTGTGTCCAGTTGTGTGTGTGGGTATTACTGCAGAGTGTGTGTCCAGTTGTGTGTGTTGGTATTACTACAGAGAGTGTGTCCAGTTGTGTGTGTCCAGTTGTGTGTGTTGGTATTACTACAGAGAGTGTGTCCAGTTGTGTGTGTTGGTATTACTGCAGAGTGTGTCCAGTTGTGTGTGTTGGTATTACTGCAGAGTGTGTGTCCAGTTGTGTGTGTTGGTATTACTGCAGAGAGTGTGTCCAGTTGTGTGTGTTGGTATTACTGCAGAGTGTGTCCAGTTGTGTGTGTTGGTATTACTGCAGAGAGTGTGTCCAGTTGTGTGTGTTGGTATTACTGTAGAGAGGTTGTCCAGTTGTGTGTGTTGGTATTACTGCAGAGTGTGTCCAGTTGTGTGTGTTGGTATTACTGCAGAGAGTTTGTCCAGTTGTGTGTGTTGGTATTACTGTAGAGAGTGTGTCCAGTTGTGTGTGTTGGTATTACTGCAGAGTGTGTCCAGTTGTGTGTGTTGGTATTACTGCAGTGTGTCCAGTTGTGTGTGTTGGTATTACTGCAGAGAGTGTGTCCAGTTGTGTGTGTTGGTATTACTGCAGAGTGTGTCCAGTTGTGTGTGTTGGTATTACTGCAGAGTGTGTGTCCAGTTGTGTGTGTTGGTATTACTGCAGAGAGTGTGTCCAGTTGTGTGTGTTGGTATTACTGCAGAGTGTGTCCAGTTGTGTGTGTTGGTATTACTGCAGAGTGTGTCCAGTTGTGTGTGTTGGTATTACTGCAGAGTGTGTCCAGTTGTGTGTGTTGGTATTACTGCAGAGTGTGTGTCCAGTTGTGTGTGTTGGTATTACTGCAGAGTGTGTGTCCAGTTGTGTGTGTTGGTATTACTACAGAGTGTGTGTCCAGTTGTGTGTGTTGGTATTACTACAGAGTGTGTCCAGTTGTGTGTGTTGGTATTACTGCAGAGAGTGTGTCCAGTTGTGTGTGTTGGTATTACTGCAGTGTGTGTCCAGTTGTGTGTGTTGGTATTACTGCAGAGTGTGTGTCCAGTTGTGTGTGTTGGTATTACTGCAGAGTGTGTGTCCAGTTGTGTGTGTTGGTATTACTACAGAGAGTGTGTCCAGTTGTGTGTGTTGGTATTACTACAGAGTGTGTCCAGTTGTGTGTGTTGGTATTACTGCAGAGTGTGTCCAGTTGTGTGTGTTGGTATTACTGCAAAGAGTGTGTCCAGTTGTGTGTGTTGGTATTACTGTAGAGAGTGTGTCCAGTTGTGTGTGTTGGTATTACTGCAGAGTGTGTGTCCAGTTGTGTGTGTTGGTATTACTGCAGAGTGTGTCCAGTTGTGTGTGTTGGTATTACTGCAGAGTGTGTCCAGTTGTGTGTGTTGGTATTACTGCAGAGTGTGTCCAGTTGTGTGTGTTAGTATTACTGCAGAGTGTGTGTCCAGTTGTGTGTGTTGGTATTACTGCAGAGTGTGTGTCCAGTTGTGTGTGTTGGTATTACTGCAGAGTGTGTCCAGTTGTGTGTGTTGGTATTACTACAGAGAGTGTCCAGTTGTGTGTGTTGGTATTACTGCAGAGTGTGTCCAGTTGTGTGTGTTGGTATTACTGCAGTGTGTCCAGTTGTGTGTGTTGGTATTACTGTAGAGAGTGTGTCCAGTTGTGTGTGTCCAGTTGTGTGTGTTGGTATTACTACAGAGTGTGTGTCCAGTTGTGTGTGTGGGTATTACTGCAGAGTGTGTGTCCAGTTGTGTGTGTTGGTATTACTACAGAGAGTGTGTCCAGTTGTGTGTGTCCAGTTGTGTGTGTTGGTATTACTACAGAGAGTGTGTCCAGTTGTGTGTGTTGGTATTACTGCAGAGTGTGTCCAGTTGTGTGTGTTGGTATTACTGCAGAGTGTGTGTCCAGTTGTGTGTGTTGGTATTACTGCAGAGAGTGTGTCCAGTTGTGTGTGTTGGTATTACTGCAGAGAGTGTGTCCAGTTGTGTGTGTTGGTATTACTGCAGAGTGTGTGTCCAGTTGTGTGTGTTGGTATTACTGCAGAGTGTGTTGGTATTACTGCAGAGTGTGTGTCCAGTTGTGTGTGTTGGTATTACTGCAGAGTGTGTAACCAGTTGTGTGTGTTGGTATTACTTCTTAGAGTGTGTCCAGTTGTGTGTGTTGGTATTACTGCTTAGAGTGTGTCCAGTTGTGTGTGTTGGTATTACTGCTTAGAGTGTGTCCAGTTGTGTGCGTTGGTATTACTGCAGAGTGTGTCCAGTTGTGTGTGTTGGTATTACTGCAGAGTGTGTCCAGTTGTGTGTGTTGGTATTACTGCAGAGAGTTTGTCCAGTTGTGTGTGTTGGTATTACTGTAGAAAGGTTGTCCAGTTGTGTGTGTTGGTATTACTGCAGAGTGTGTCCAGTTGTGTGTGTTGGTATTACTGCAGAGAGTTTGTCCAGTTGTGTGTGTTGGTATTACTGTAGAGAGTGTGTCCAGTTGTGTGTGTTGGTATTACTGTAGAGTGTGTCCAGTTGTGTGTGTTGGTATTACTGCAGTGTGTCCAGTTGTGTGTGTTGGTATTACTGCAGAGAGTGTGTCCAGTTGTGTGTGTTGGTATTACTGCAGAGAGTGTGTCCAGTTGTGTGTGTTGGTATTACTGCAGAGAGTGTGTCCAGTTGTGTGTGTTGGTATTACTGTAGAGAGTGTGTCCAGTTGTGTGTGTTGGTATTACTGTAGAGAGTGTTTCCAGTTGTGTGTGTTGGTATTACTGTAGAGTGTGTGTCCAGTTGTGTGTGTTGGTATTACTGCAGTGTGACCAGTTGTGTGTGTTGGTATTACTGCAGAGAGTGTGTCCAGTTGTGTGTGTTGGTATTACTGCAGAGTGTGTCCAGTTGTGTGTGTTGGTATTACTGCAGAGTGTGTCCAGTTGTGTGTGTTGGTATTACTGCAGAGTGTGTCCAGTTGTGTGTGTTGGTATTACTGCAGAGTGTGTGTCCAGTTGTGTGTGTTGGTATTACTGCAGAGTGTGTGTCCAGTTGTGTGTGTTGGTATTACTACAGAGTGTGTGTCCAGTTGTGTGTGTTGGTATTACTACAGAGTGTGTCCAGTTGTGTGTGTTGGTATTACTGCAGAGAGTGTGTCCAGTTGTGTGTGTTGGTATTACTGCAGTGTGTGTCCAGTTGTGTGTGTTGGTATTACTGCAGAGTGTGTGTCCAGTTGTGTGTGTTGGTATTACTGCAGAGTGTGTGTCCAGTTGTGTGTGTTGGTATTACTACAGAGAGTGTGTCCAGTTGTGTGTGTTGGTATTACTACAGAGTGTGTCCAGTTGTGTGTGTTGGTATTACTGCAGAGTGTGTCCAGTTGTGTGTGTTGGTATTACTGCAAAGAGTGTGTCCAGTTGTGTGTGTTGGTATTACTGTAGAGAGTGTGTCCAGTTGTGTGTGTTGGTATTACTGCAGAGTGTGTGTCCAGTTGTGTGTGTTGGTATTACTGCAGAGTGTGTCCAGTTGTGTGTGTTGGTATTACTGCAGAGTGTGTCCAGTTGTGTGTGTTGGTATTACTGCAGAGTGTGTCCAGTTGTGTGTGTTAGTATTACTGCAGAGTGTGTGTCCAGTTGTGTGTGTTGGTATTACTGCAGAGTGTGTGTCCAGTTGTGTGTGTTGGTATTACTGCAGAGTGTGTCCAGTTGTGTGTGTTGGTATTACTGCAGAGTGTCCAGTTGTGTGTGTTGGTATTACTGCAGAGTGTGTCCAGTTGTGTGTGTTGGTATTACTGCAGTGTGTCCAGTTGTGTGTGTTGGTATTACTGTAGAGAGTGTGTCCAGTTGTGTGTGTCCAGTTGTGTGTGTTGGTATTACTACAGAGTGTGTGTCCAGTTGTGTGTGTGGGTATTACTGCAGAGTGTGTGTCCAGTTGTGTGTGTTGGTATTACTACAGAGAGTGTGTCCAGTTGTGTGTGTCCAGTTGTGTGTGTTGGTATTACTACAGAGAGTGTGTCCAGTTGTGTGTGTTGGTATTACTGCAGAGTGTGTCCAGTTGTGTGTGTTGGTATTACTGCAGAGTGTGTGTCCAGTTGTGTGTGTTGGTATTACTGCAGAGAGTGTGTCCAGTTGTGTGTGTTGGTATTACTGCAGAGAGTGTGTCCAGTTGTGTGTGTTGGTATTACTGCAGAGTGTGTGTCCAGTTGTGTGTGTTGGTATTACTGCAGAGTGTGTTGGTATTACTGCAGAGTGTGTGTCCAGTTGTGTGTGTTGGTATTACTGCAGAGTGTGTAACCAGTTGTGTGTGTTGGTATTACTGCAGAGTGTGTAACCAGTTGTGTGTGTTGGTATTACTACAGAGAGTGTGTCCAGTTGTGTGTGTTGGTATTACTGCAGAGTGTGTCCAGTTGTGTGTGTTGGTATTACTGCAGAGTGTGTGTCCAGTTGTGTGTGTTGGTATTACTGCAGAGAGTGTGTCCAGTTGTGTGTGTTGGTATTACTGCAGAGAGTGTGTCCAGTTGTGTGTGTTGGTATTACTGCAGAGTGTGTGTCCAGTTGTGTGTGTTGGTATTACTGCAGAGTGTGTTGGTATTACTGCAGAGTGTGTGTCCAGTTGTGTGTGTTGGTATTACTGCAGAGTGTGTAACCAGTTGTGTGTGTTGGTATTACTGCAGAGTGTGTCCAGTTGTGTGTGTTGGTATTACTGCTTAGAGTGTGTCCAGTTGTGTGTGTTGGTATTACTGCAGAGTGTGTCCAGTTGTGTGTGTTGGTATTACTGCAGAGTGTGTCCAGTTGTGTGTGTTGGTATTACTGCAGAGAGTTTGTCCAGTTGTGTGTGTTGGTATTACTGTAGAAAGGTTGTCCAGTTGTGTGTGTTGGTATTACTGCAGAGTGTGTCCAGTTGTGTGTGTTGGTATTACTGCAGAGAGTTTGTCCAGTTGTGTGTGTTGGTATTACTGTAGAGAGTGTGTCCAGTTGTGTGTGTTGGTATTACTGTAGAGTGTGTCCAGTTGTGTGTGTTGGTATTACTGCAGTGTGTCCAGTTGTGTGTGTTGGTATTACTGCAGAGAGTGTGTCCAGTTGTGTGTGTTGGTATTACTGCAGAGAGTGTGTCCAGTTGTGTGTGTTGGTATTACTGCAGAGAGTGTGTCCAGTTGTGTGTGTTGGTATTACTGTAGAGAGTGTGTCCAGTTGTGTGTGTTGGTATTACTGTAGAGAGTGTTTCCAGTTGTGTGTGTTGGTATTACTGTAGAGTGTGTGTCCAGTTGTGTGTGTTGGTATTACTGCAGTGTGACCAGTTGTGTGTGTTGGTATTACTGCAGAGAGTGTGTCCAGTTGTGTGTGTTGGTATTACTGCAGAGAGTGTGTCCAGTTGTGTGTGTTGGTATTACTGCAGAGTGTGTGTCCAGTTGTGTGTGTTGGTATTACTGCAGAGAGTGTGTCCAGTTGTGTGTGTTGGTATTACTGCAGAGTGTGTGTCCAGTTGTGTGTGTCCAGTTGTGTGTGTTGGTATTACTGCAGTGTGACCAGTTGTGTGTGTTGGTATTACTGCAGAGAGTGTGTCCAGTTGTGTGTGTTGGTATTACTGCAGAGTGTGTGTCCAGTTGTGTGTGTTGGTATTACTGCAGAGAGTGTGTCCAGTTGTGTGTGTTGGTATTACTGCAGAGTGTGTGTCCAGTTGTGTGTGTTGGTATTACTGCAGAGAGTGTGTCCAGTTGTGTGTGTTGGTATTACTGCAGAGAGTGTGTCCAGTTGTGTGTGTTGGTATTACTGCAGAGAGTGTGTCCAGTTGTGTGTGTTGGTATTACTGCAGAGTGTGTCCAGTTGTGTGTGTTGGTATTACTGCAGTGTGTCCAGTTGTGTGTGTTGGTATTACTACAGAGTGTGTGTCCAGTTGTGTGTGTTGGTATTACTACAGAGTGTGTGTCCAGTTGTGTGTGTTGGTATTACTACAGAGTGTGTGTCCAGTTGTGTGTGTTGGTATTACTACAGAGAGTGTGTCCAGTTGTGTGTGTTGGTATTACTGCAGAGTGTGTGTCCAGTTGTGTGTGTTGGTATTACTGCAGTGTGTCCAGTTGTGTGTGTTGGTATTACTACAGAGTGTGTGTCCAGTTGTGTGTGTTGGTATTACTACAGAGTGTGTGTCCAGTTGTGTGTGTTGGTATTACTACAGAGTGTGTGTCCAGTTGTGTGTGTTGGTATTACTGGAGAGTGTGTGTCCAGTTGTGTGTGTTGGTATTACTGCAGAGTGTGTGTCCAGTTGTGTGTGTTGGTATTACTGCAGTGTGACCAGTTGTGTGTGTTGGTATTACTGCAGTGTGACAAGTTGTGTGTGTTGGTATTACTGCAGAGAGTGTGTCCAGTTGTGTGTGTTGGTATTACTGCAGAGAGTGTGTCCAGTTGTGTGTGTTGGTATTACTGCAGAGTGTGTGTCCAGTTGTGTGTGTTGGTATTACTGCAGAGTGTGTTGGTATTACTGCAGAGTGTGTGTCCAGTTGTGTGTGTTGGTATTACTACAGTGTGTGTCCAGTTGTGTGTGTTGGTATTACTACTTAGAGTGTGTCCAGTTGTGTGTGTTGGTATTACTGCTTAGAGTGTGTCCAGTTGTGTGTGTTGGTATTACTGCTTAGAGTGTGTCCAGTTGTGTGTGTTGGTATTACTGCAGAGTGTGTCCAGTTGTGTGTGTTGGTATTACTACAGAGAGTGTGTCCAGTTGTGTGTGTTGGTATTACTGCAGAGAGTGTGTCCAGTTGTGTGTGTTGGTATTACTGTAGAGAGTGTGTCCAGTTGTGGTGTGTTGGTATTACTGCAGAGTGTGTGTCCAGTTGTGTGTGTTGGTATTACTGCAGAGTGTGTGTCCAGTTGTGTGTGTTGGTATTACTGTAGAGAGGTTGTCCAGTTGTGTGTGTTGGTATTACTGCAGAGTTTGTCCAGTTGTGTGTGTTGGTATTACTGCAGAGAGTTTGTCCAGTTGTGTGTGTTTGGTATTACTGTAGAGAGTGTGTCCAGTTGTGTGTGTTGGTATTACTGTAGAGTGTGTCCAGTTGTGTGTGTTGGTATTACTGCAGTGTGTCCAGTTGTGTGTGTTGGTATTACTGCAGAGAGTGTGTCCAGTTGTGTGTGTTGGTATTACTGCAGAGAGTGTGTCCAGTTGTGTGTGTTGGTATTACTGTAGAGAGTGTGTCCAGTTGTGGTGTTGGTATTACTGCAGAGTGTTCCAGTTGTGTGTGTTTGGTATACTGTAGAGTGTTGTCCAGTTGTGTGTGTTGGTATTACTGCAGTGTGACCAGTTGTGTGTGTTGGTATTACTGCAGAGAGTGTGTCCAGTTTGTGTGTTGTATTACTGCAGAGTGTGTGTCCAGTTGTGTGTGTTTGTAATTCTGCGAGTAGTGTGTCCAGTTGTGTGTGTTGGTATTACTGCAGAGAGTTGTGTCCAGTTTGTGTGTGTTGGTATTACTGCAGAGAGTGTGTCCAGTTGTGTGGTTGGTATTACTGCAGAGAGTGTGTCCAGTTTGTGTGTTGGTATTACTGCAGTGTGTGTCCGTTGTGTGTGTTGTGTATTACTGCAGATTGTGGTCCAGTTGTGTGTGTTGGTATTACTCAGAGAGTGTGTGTCCAGTTGTGTGTGTTGGTATTACTAACAGAGATGTGTCCAGTTGGTGTGTTGTATACTACAGAGTGTGTCCAGTTGTGTGTGTTGGTATTAACTGCAGAGTGTGTCCAGTTGTGTGTGTTGGTATTACTGCAAGAGTGGGTCCATTGTGTGTGTTGGTATTACTGTAGAGAGTGTGTCCCAGTTTGTGTGTGTTGGTATTACTGCAGAGTGTGTGTCCAGTTGTGTGGTTGGTATTACTGCAGAGTGTGTCCAGTTGTGTGTGTTGGTATACTGCAAGTGGTGTCCGGGAGTATTAGAGTGTGTCGTGTGTGTGTTAGTATTACTGCAGAGTGTGTGTCCAGTTGTGTGTGTTGGTATTACTGCAGAGTGTGTGTCCAGTTGTGTGTGTTGGTATTACTGCAGAGTGTGTCGCAGTTGTGTGTGTTGGTATTACTGCAGAGAGTGTCGTTTTGTGTGTTGGTATTACTGCAGAGTGTGTCCAGTTGTGTGTGTTGGTATTACTGCAGTGTGTCCAGTTGTGTGTGTTGGTATTACTGGAGAGAGTGTGTCCTTTTGTGTGTGTCCAGTTGTTTGTGTTGGTATTACTACAGAGTGTGTGTCAAGTTGTGTGTGTGGTATTACTGCAGAGTGGTGTGTCCAGTTGTGTGTGTTGGTATTACTACAGAGAGTGTGGTCCCAGTTGTGTGTGTTGGTATACTGACAGTTGTGTGTGTTCTGGTATTACTAGAGTGTTGTCCAGTTGTGTGTGTTGGTATTACTCAGAGTGTGTCCAGTTGTGTGTGTTGGTATTACTGCGAGTGTGTTCTCAGTTGTGTGTGTTGTATTCTGCAGAGAGTGTGTCCAGTTGTGTGTGTTGGTAAGTTACTGCAGAGAGTGTGTCCGTTGTGTGTGTTGGTATTAGCTGAGTGTGTGTCGAGTTCTGTGTGTGTATTAGTATTACTGCAGGTGGTGGTTGTATTACTGCGAGTGTGTGTCAGTTGTGTGTGTTGGGTATTACGTGCTAGAGTGTATACCAGTTGTGTGTGTTGTATTACTGCTTAGAGTGTGTCCAGTTGTGTGTGTTGGTATTACTGCTAGAGTGTGTCCAGTTGTTGTGTGTTTGGTATACTGCAGGAGTGTGTCCAGTTGTGTGTGTTGGTATTACTGGCAGAGTGTGTCCATTGTGTGTGTGTTGGTATTACTAGCAGAGTGTGTCCAGTTGTGTGTGTTGGATTACTGCAGAGAGTTTCCAGTGTGTGTGTTGTATCTACTGTAGAAAGGTTGTCCAGTGTGTGTGTTGTATTACTGCAGAGTGTGTCCAGTTGTGTGTGTTGGTATTACTGCAGAGAGTTTGTCCAGTTGTGTGTGTTGGTATTACTGTAGAGTAGTGTTCCAGTTGTGTGTGTTGTATTACTGTAGAGTGTGTCCAGGTGTGTGTGTTGGTATTACTGCAGTGTGTCCCAGTTGTGTTTGTGTTGGTATTACTGCAGAGAGTGTGTCCAGTTGTGTGTGTTTGGTATTACTGCAGAGTGTGTGTCCGTTTGTGTGTTTGGTATTACTGCAGAGAGTGTGTCCAGTTGAAGACAAAAAAAATGTGGCGTTTTC